>NW_024882611.1:0-235839 GCF_019059575.1 Amphibalanus amphitrite | reverse complement strand
TTGCCTGAAGCTGGCCTACGACCTTCCGGATGCCATTTTCCTCCTCTATAAATGTGTTCATACTCGCGGTTCGAGCTCAGCTTGAAGGCTGAAACTCCTCCTAGATATCTTGGGAAAGCATTCTGCTTCCCAAAACTGTTTCTGGAGTACCAATCGGAACCTGGTCAGCGTCTGGACGCCTATAACCTCACAATACCGTGACCCTGGCCTTTTGCATATGAACATAACGGGACGGAACGGAGGCCTCCTCCTTCGCCCTTATGGTTGTTTTCGGGTTTGGACGGGTGTTTTCATCTCGAACGTGGACTAGTTAGTCCAGACCTGATTGACGTCCTCAGCCCTCTAGTTTTTTAGCCTCAGGCATAACGAAACTCATGTTTGGCCATTTTAAGACGTTTTTGACTGTTTTGAGCCCTCCGGTAAGCATTAACCCTCGCCGGACCTATTGGTTTTCTACATACGCGCCGGCCGAGGGGGGGGGGGGGGTACGACCCCCCCCCCCTCGCCGTTTCGCCCCTGGTGGAGATAGCGCGTCGCGGAAAAAACGAGCGTGTGTGCCGTTACGAGACGCAGAGATTGGTATCCGATTTTAAGGTCCTAGGTCAACCGGTGACCTTTGAGGTCAGGTCAAGTGCCCCAAGGTACGGTTCAGTTTTTGGTGAATAACTTCGCAAAAAACGGCCGCAGAGCGCCGATTTTGGCAGCATCGTGTTCGTCTCGCTCAGGCGCGTCGAATGATATACTTTTTGTCCGGGTCAGGTCAACTTGGGGTGTTGACCTCAGGTCAAGGTCAGGTCAGCACCCCCAGGTCACGAAGTTGGTCGAAAGAGGTCATGTCGCATATCATTCGATTCGGCAGGTCTTCCTGAGTCTATTGGTGGCTTTCTCGACTCGCTAGCTCAATTTGATCAAGAGTTATTGACGAAAAACTAATATGACCTTGATGACGTCATAAATGACGTCACGCAAGGTCAACATTGCAAAAGTGACGCATCTAACCTTGCAAGGAGTGCATCAAATCACGATTCTGTGTGCTTGAGATAGTTGGAGATCGTTCCCGGCGCCAGAATAGCAGTTTTCATTTTTTCCCCATTGACTTACCTATAATGGTGAGGTCACGAAAATGACCTGACCTCATATGACCTTTAGGAAAAATCCGAGATATACAAGTTGTGGGACTCATAATGGATACTAGATCCTGCAAGTTTCATTTCCCTGTGACATCTCCTCTGGCAGTGAGGGCGTTGCGAAGTTGCGACATCTAAACACCGTGCAGAGGTTCACTTATGACGTCATAGGTCATGACCTGACCTGACCCAAAAATGCGGTTGGTGTCAAAAGATCCGGCTTGGATCAAAGGTCAGGTATGCCAAGTTTCAGCTCTCTATCGCCAGCGTGTTCGGAGCTATCGCGAAAAACCCTATGGGGGGGCGCACCCGCCCCCCCCCCCTCGGCCGGCGAGGGTTAAGCAAAGCTTAAGTACCGTTGAGTTATGTACCCCGAAAGAATACTCTTAGACAGCTGGTAATCCATCCTGAAAAGTCTGCTTACCAACTTTCTAGCCCTTTGACCTTTTTGATGGCCACTTTGGCGCCACACAGTTTTGGCCACATGGCTCACTCCTGAGGCTGACTGGAAAGAGAATAACTTGCAGTGATTGACTCCCGACAAATCATCGGCGTCACTTGCTAACTGTGCGTCCAGTTAGCGATGGACATTGGCTACACTGGTAGGCCTCAATCACCCTCAATCGTCGAGAATGGTCACGTGCTGACTAAATACCGAGACGTACCCGTATCGGAGACCTTAATGTTGCGGCGTTACCCGTCTCTGTAGGAAGCGGGCTCTCTAGCAAAAACTATTTTGTCTACAGAAATTAGTTACTGTGGAGCATATTGCTACCAGCCATGGCAACCACGTAAGCTCAGTTACGAACCAATTTCAGCGTGCCTTTAAGCAAGAGAGCCTATAAACGTAAAATTTAGGTGAGAACGAACTTATGGGACACCCTGTAGCTATGAAAAAGCTCACGGATTACACGAAACGTCATTAGTGTGACGTCATCACATTACGTCAGGTCGCTCAATTTGATAGTAGCGTGCTGCTATCACCGGTGAAACAGGGCCCAGGCATCCGATGTGGCACACTCTGACGTCACCAAACGCCACCGGTCCCCCTAACCTCCACCCCCTATATGCGTATTTCTTGTGGGAGTGGGATATTTGGACGCGTAACTTCTGAGGCGGGACATTCCTAGAGGTTCAGACGTCACGGCACGTGCTCGGCTGCGACGCAGATGATTACGACGACAGTTGCGTCGTCTGCGACGGTGCCGACGGCGGAGACGGAGGTGCTGCGAATGCGGGGCACGTCCGTTAAATGGAAACGGCAATGATTAGCGTGACTGCCTCAATGCCTCATGGAGGAAGAGGTCGCATTCATGGCAATTTGTGCTGATGATACGCTGCTACAAATAAATACACATACATGATTATTGAGAATTGAAACTCATATAACGATGCAAAGTATTTACTTGTGTGGCTTGTATCACTGGTATAGTTCTTCTGAATGCTTGAGACGAGGTGTTAGTATCACTGATGTTAGTTGTCGGACTTTCGTCCCCGTCTTGAGTTGAGATGTTAGTTTCACAACGTTTCGGCCAGTTACTTCTCCGGCCGTCGTCAGGTGTTCTTTGGCCCTTAGAAGGACCTGGATGTTGGTGGCGTTGCGCCGTACGTGTCATACCGTTCGAAAGTTCCTGTAGTCAGCGGGAATCGAACTCGGGTTTCCCCGGTGATAGTCCACGGTTCTAACCACTCCACTATCGAGGCAGACATCGTTATGGAGCTGGAAACTTGGTGTCATTTATCCCCCAGATGTTTTTGTGATTTCCTTAGTAGTGGGAGCCATATTGGGCTGATGTCAATGCTTGGCTTGCTGATGGGGTTGCTAGCCAGCGCCATGTGTGCGGCTTCCTTGATTTTTTCTGATTTTCCAGTGTGGCTCCTTGTCGATGATGGTGGTATCATCCCAAGCAGGTCTGTGATCTCCTTCAGACCATGCATGCTCCGCCACACCGGATTTCAGTGTTTCGCCTCGGATGGTGGCCTTCCTGTGTTCTTCGAGCCTGACCGCCAGTGGGCGGCCAGTCTCGCCCTTGTATGACCTGCCGCAGCTGCACGGGATGTCGTATATGCAGTTCTTTGTTTTCTCCTTGGTGGTTGGCGGTCTGACCTTTGTGAGTGACCTGCGGGGTGGTGGTACTTCTGAACACCGTCCTGATGTTGTATGCTCCGCAGATTCGCCTTAGCTTCTCTGACAGTCCTCTGTTGTATGGGAGGGATACTGTCGCGATGGGCTTATCCCTTGGTTGTTGTTGGGATGCTTCCTTGGGTTTGTGTTTCATGAAGCTCGTTGGGTATCCGTTGGGTAACACCTGACGACGGCCGGAGAAGTAACTGGCCGAAACGTTGTGAAACTAACATCTCAACTCAAGACGGGGACGAAAGTCCGACAACTAACATCAGTTGTATCACTGGGTTTTATATCGCTCATAGTGCCGCGTTCTAAATAAATCTCTCGCACGTCATAACCAGCCTCGTCTCCGTTATTTTGGTATGCCTCAAAGGACCATGCGGCCATCACGACAGTCCTAAAACTCCCAAAAGTCCCTCGTTGCTGGCGATGACGGGGGCAGAGAAGATGTTTGGCGGAGGCGGGGGGGGGGGGGGGAGAGCGAACTCGAACACGGCCCGGGCGGGCTGCCGCCGGCTGTGGAGGTCGTCACAGCGGTCACCGATGGCGGTTCGAGGGCCGTTTGGACCGGCTGATGCGCCCGACTGGGCCGGCTGATGTGCCCGACTGGGCCGTCAGTCAGCCGCTGACTGCAGCTGCTAATGTTTATTGGCACCCGTACGACACAAGGCGCTAGGCCTGATGACGCCACGGAGGCTTATTGCAGAGAGCTCAGATATGCATAGAAGAAAATCCGTATAGGGATGGTTCTGCTTTGGAGACTCGTCTGTTTTTTTTTTTTTAATAATTTACGATTGTGTTTGGTAACATTATCGCTAGCATTTGATGCTTGTTTTTGATCATACCACTTTTTGTTTTTGTTTTGTTATGGCGCTCAGTTCATCTCTAATTGTGGGTAGGTTTTCCTATCCTTAGGCCACATTCCTGCCAAGTAACTGTTCATGTTCTTTGGTGGCTAGTTTCGCACATTCTATTCACCAAGTGATCTGAAGGCTTCATGTGATAACTCTCTTTGGCATGCATGTCAAGGTGCCCACCGATTTTTCACTGTGCCGGTCGCGATAAGCCATCGGTTGACCGCCACGGCCGCGACCAGCCACCACTGGACCTTTGTGACCGTGGCTGGCCGCTTTTCGACCTCCGTGACCCACCGGTTGGCGGCGCGTGACCGGGGTTATCGGGCGGAGTCCGTATTATCCGAGCCCGGCCGCCGCCCCCGGGGGGCCGCCCATCGCTCTGACCCTACCATGGCGCGCACATAATTCTCCCGATTACGAACAAAGCGCTGGGCGGCAACGACACCGCGCCGACGCCTTTCACAGCTCCGCCGCCGTCAATGGCTGCCGCTGCCGCCGGCGCGGCGGGCCGGGCGTCATCAGCGTTTATCGGGTTTCCGCCCGGCCGGCTCGGCAGCTCGTCTCTCGCGCGGCAACTCGGCACGCCGCTATCGGCGGCGATTTTTGCGGTCTGCGGCCGGCGGTTGCGGCGATTTATCAGCGCGCGCGTGTGATGGGCGGCGGCCGGCGGCGGTGTCACATTGAATGGCGCGCGCCGTCGGTGGCGTCGGAGCCGATGATGGCCGCGAGGATGGCCGGACGCGGGTAATGGCCGTCGGGGCCGCATTGTTAGTCGGCAGACGGCCGCTGAAGCTGCAATCAGTTAACGGTTGGCGGCGCGATTTGTGGGCGATGTGACGACTTTTCTCCCAGCAGTTTGGCGGATGGCGCAGAGATATGGGCTTATTTGGTGACTAAGCTTCGGTGGTTTTTGCGAGATTATTTATAACAGATGGAGCTATCTAGCGAATAGTAAATAGTTAGGCGAATTCACAAACGGTTTTCTACGTGATAAAGAATATTAAAGACTAAAGTGTCTTTATTGTCGCATCATTTTTATATAACTATTCAACCCGCAACCTTCTGGGGGAGGGACGATAGATTAACCAGGTCGACCAACGCCCTTTTTAGCTTTCCGAAAACATCCAGAAACGGCCTTAATCATGCATCTTTTTCCGCATATATTCTACCAATTATAGCTCTGGTTCACCTGAGATCCGGTAAATCTTCGAGACTTCCATTATGAGTGAATACAGCAAAAGGAAGCGGCGCCTCTTTCGAGCAAAACACCGAAGTGGAAAAATGTACCCGTGAACCCACAATATGAGTTTTAACTCATGTGACGTCATAATATGTTCAGACTCTGTATAGTGTGACGTAATCTTTCCATAACCTTGCACATACCTATGTGCTCTGAAATATAAAGAAGACATGCTTTGCTACGGTGATGTTACCGGCTTAGACACGAGGGCGGCCAGAAGTTACTGTTCTATTCTCCCCCTCCTTATTCTCCCTGTATCTTGGTCCTAATCCTCGGACTTGGGCACTGCGCCTCTGTGTCAGCGGGTGCGGCTGGCACGGAAGATTATTTTGCAATGCTCTGCAGTTAATGAGGTGGTTCGGAATTTACCGGAGGCGTTTGTCAGGATATTCAAATAGAGCAGAAGTGATACTGCTTTTGCTGCTGCATCCGGACTGAAAATAAAACCGTTTGAAAGTCGGGGTCTGAACATCGGCCACTGGACCTGGGAGAGTTCCCATTTCCACTGCGTATGTACTCGAGCACTTTATGCTGAGTGTGGTGGGTTTCCTTTTTAGCTTTACTGAACCAGCTTTCGATGCATTCAATTACAATTTCGGAGAAAACTTTATCAACCGGTAATGTCCGGAATTAGCGGTAAAACACTTACGTGCGCTTCTAAATTCCAATGATGACACAATTATCGACAGGCGGGCAGTATTGTTTCTAAATATGCAATCAGGCCAGGTTCTCGGCGCCGACCTTCTGATGTATTGGAAGGGTTTAGAGATGGGTCGATCTAAAGGAACTTTATTGACTGTTCTGGCTGTTTTTTTTGTAGTTTTCTAATTTCTTTCCTCAAAGGTTAGAAGAAGGAGCACCGCGGTGCATTTATTTTTTGCTTTATATGCATTGAGTGATTGTGGAAGATAATTATTTTTCCTTCAATCAAAGCACCATCGAATGCACTCGTCTCTCCAGCAGTGAACTGCAGCCATTAAGATGTCTGTCTTAATGACTGTAAATATTAATTACGATGGAATTATTCGACAATGAGATAAGTGTTTTTGCGATGTATTTGAAATTTAGAAGAGAGTGTCTCTACCCAAGTAAGCAGCTACTATAGTACTTACAACAGCTTGCTCAAATATTGATATTGATTGCAATAGCGCGGAAGTAACTGCATTTTTATTTATAGTCGGATTTATTCTGTATCAGCGTATCACTTTTCCACGTCTATTGTCCAATCAGGGAAATCCCAAACAGTAGACTCAGGGCTGAGACCACAGTGCCGTCTCGATGTCGACATACTAGGGGTTTTCCCGGCCCTCTGTAAGCGCACTAATCGTCATCCGATGACGGAGCGCCCCGCTGCCGTCACGGCTCCGTCGTGGCGTCATCATACAGTCATCGGGGCGTCATCACGGCGTCATCGGAGCGTCATCAGAGCGTCATTGGCCGTCATCACGGCCGGGTCGGCTGGTCGGGGAACTGACGCCTCCGACACGATCTGACTGGTCGTTTGTCTCGTGGCCGTGATCACAGAACGATGACTGCGTACCGGTCGGACCGGCGTGAATTATTCATCGACTGCGGTGGTGCTGGCGGTGGGCTGAGGTCGGGGCTGAGGGCTTGGTGGTCTGGTGGGATGTAATGAAGGTGATGCCGCCGTTGGAGATCCCATTGGAAAAAGCAGTAAAATGATTTGACAAAATTAGTTGTGTGTGATGACTGTTTTGTAGGTATTCTGCAAATGCTCCTAACCACTGCGTTGTGAGTGTACTCGTATGTAGCTAACGTGAAGCTTCCTGGCAAACTCTACGTCAACTTATTTGTTCTGTTGCTGTGCTGCACTGGCACATCACTTGTTAAATGTCTTAAAGCATGTTACATATGGTGACAGTGAGAGCAGTGAATACCATAACAGATACAGTACACGTTCGGGCCGTTAGCTGCGGTTTGCGGCACGCCAACCGCGTATATCGCCATGCTTAGTGTTAGCAGCTCCCAGCGCAGGTGCCCCCGAAGGGCCTGCCTCCTGAGCTCCCACCCAGTTTCGTTCCTGTCTCTTCTGTCGCCTCTGGACCAGCTGCTCCTATAACCCGCTCCCGTGGACCCTAACCACCTCGTCAGGCTGGCCGAATCCAGTGTGACTCAATTTCCTGCACAATGCGACCGACGGGCGGCTGGGACGGACTGCTCGCCCTCTGTCATCTCTCTCTCTCTCTCTCTCTCTCTCTCTCTCTCTCTCTCTCTCTCTCTCTCTCTCTCTCTCTCTCTCTCTCTCTCTCTCTCTCTCTCTCGGTCTTGCTCTCTTTTCTCTTTCTGCCTTTTTATCTTTACCTACAAATATTATCCTATCCCTTTCGGATCCCTTTCGTTATCCTTTTTTTCTTCCCTCTGTCTCCCTCCCCTTTCCACTAACCATCTATCTGTTTTCTTCTCCACTGACCCGGCTTTTCTGCAGCCGTTTGACCTCAGCAGCAGCGTCACTGCGTCATCATCATCACCATCCTCTCCATCCTCTCCGTCTCTGCCGCTGGCTGCCGTCGACGACTGCCCGTCTCTCTGCCGGTAGCCGAAGCACCCTCCGTGTCGCGGCCAGCGCCCTCGACTGTCGGCGCCAGGAGCCGCTGACGGATGACGGTGCCATCGCGGCGCTACTAACGGTCCCGTCCGATTTTCAGCGCCGTCGCAGGCGGCCGTATGACCGGCCCCGATCCGTTCATCATCGGAGAAATGGCCTGCAGACGACGGTCTCGGCGGCCGACTCGAAAAAGGCGGAGTCGCCGACTGGCGGCCGCTCAAAAACGCCGCTGGTGATATTGAAAATCGCTTAGTTCTGCGACGGGTTAGCTGCTCGCAGCGGGACGGAGCAGCCCGCCCGTCGGACCGGATGGGGCTCGTTTGCAGCGGCCGCCGCGCCGCGCTGCGGAGAAGCGCTGCAGTAAAGCGATCGGCAGCTCAGTCAGCGACGGGCTGCGGGGGGTACTTCCGCTCGGGCGATGAGGAGTTAAATGAAGATGGGAGCTTTGTGCCGTGGCTGTGCCGATATTTTGGTTGCCTTTCATCATTCGCACTGTTGATGCCTATAACTTTTTTGTATGCTTGCCCTAGATGCAAACAATTATGGTGATGCGACTTTTTTGCATTTATGTATGTATTTTCATTTCGTCTGCTATTTGGCGAGACCCTCCGTCTCCTCATGTTTGCGTGTTATCACAGTACACATCCGGCGGGCCCCTGTGCCCCCGTCTCCGTTCCAGCGTGGCGGATCAGTATCCTCACACTGGGCCGCGTCTGTATATATTCCTCATTTCTCTCCCTCCTCACCATGTATCGAGGGGAGCTGCAGCCACGTCAGCGTATTTGGTGCCGGCCCGGCCCGGAGCCGAGCTCGGCAGGCCGGATGACGTCCCGCAGTAATCGGAGCGGGCGCCGGCGGCGGCAGCGCGCCGTCAGCAGTTGGCTGCCGAGCCGGGCCGGGCCGCCGCGCGCCGCTGATCATCGTCGCCCGATTATTGTAATGCGACGGGATGAGCCATCCGGCCTGGCAGCAGTGGTGGCAGGAAAGGCGGCGGCGTCAGCACGGGGGGGCTGACACCGCCCCCTCCACCCACCCCTGCCGTTCCCGCCCCGAGCTGTGGGGGCAGACTACCCCCTGTTTGCCCTGTCTATGAGTGATCGGCAACGCGCAGCAAATATAGCACGCCGGCGCGTCATTAGTGCCGCAGCGTGCCGTCCGCGCGGCGATCACGACGCACGCGCGTCGGCCGTCATACCTGGCGTGACGGGCCGTCATACCGCACGGGACGAACCGTCATGCCGAACGGCACGGGCCGGCCATGACGGATGACGCGCGCGAGCCGGGGACGGGGGCGGCGGCGGCGGCGGTGGCGCAGAGACGAGATCTGGCGCGGCGTTCAGAAATAGCGCACAACTATTTTCACGGTCTGATACAGACCGACGTGCGGCGCGATAATGGACAAGGAGCCGATATTTTCTCTCCCTGCCCTGCCATGAGTTTATTTTCGTTCTATTCGTATGCATCGCTCTTTGGAATTCTTGCTCGGTCGTTGCTTGCGAACGCTTCTTTATATAGGTATATTAGAAGAGCTATTCATCTAGTTGTTTACCGAGCTCGCAATAAGGATGTATAAGAAATATATTACCATGTAAATGTGATTCGTGCCCCGATCATCTCGCCTGGCCAGCAGTAATGGTGTCCGCCCCTCTCGGCTGGCAGGCGGTGTGCGCTGGTCCGTACCGCTATCATTCACACCATGGGAGGCACGCATTGGTGCAGGGCGGCGTGTATCAGTCGGCGATCCGGTGATATATATCCGAGCACGCTCCCCCCGTCTCCGGTACCGTCACTCTGCTGCACCGCCGGACAGTGGCGATCGCCGGGCCGGCCGGGTCGGGGCGGCTCCATCCATCTCGCCAGAGGAGCCCGTGTCGGAACCTCTGCCGGCCGGCAGCGCACGGAAACAGGCCATCACGCGCCGCCGCCTCGCCGGCGCTGATAGCGTCCGATGGCGCCGGTGACGTCATCAATGACGCCCCTGGTGACGCCTCTCCTGAGGGGTGGTGTCCGGTGCCGTCGGTGCCCTCTTGTAATCCATTACGGAGCAAGCGACACTAATCGTTTATCCGAAAACAGTTTGGCTGGTGAACGGCTCAATATTACAGCTACGCCTTATAGGTGTAAATCAGATAACATGATATTAACGGTATACTCGGGGTGGAATATGGTTGCCAGATGACCGGCATTATTTGCTGTCTACTGGCTACAAACAAATTTGCGTAATACATGCAAGCCCAATGTTTCTGAAAAGTAACCTTGTCTTCAGTGCAATGACACAATCATATTTCCTTGCCCATTTAGGAAGGCGCGTAAAAAAGGACATTTCTAAACGGATTTTGCATTTTGCAACACTGCAATTTCGTTTGCAATGCGCATTAGGTACTTTACAGAGAGGTGGCACTATCCAGAGTTGAATGACTGAGTTCCCAATGCTTTCGCAACAACACGTAAACCTCACACTAAATATCTTCCATAACACTTTACTTAAGTAAAACGTCTGCAAAGGACATGTCCAATGGGCACTGCTCGAAAATGAATATGTGCATTGCGCATTGTGCATGTGCGTTGTGCATTGTGCATTTGCCTCCATCCACGTGTAAGACTTGAACCTGTGCTTGGGCGTAATGGTTCAGGGAAAATGACGCTTATTTGTTTATTGATTTATTTAGCGCTTCAATACATCTGCACCGGAATTGATGAATTCGGTAATTAGTAGTTGTTATCATCTGCACCCCATTCATGCAAGGTAACTTCTATCTTCCATTTGTTCGGAGTTACGCGGCAATTTGTTGTGAAGTCAAGTAACTGTATATCATAAATTCACCCTCGAGGTGTCAAAATGACCGATGGTCAATTAGTATACGTCAGTTGACCATTTGATTCAGTGTCTGATCATGATCGATGTGATTCGATAGCTCCCGTTGCAACTCTGAACAGAGCGAGCATCCGCTTAGCCCGCCAAAGAAAACATAGGCGGGCTTCTGCAGAGTTGAATAATGGGAACACAAGTGGACCACACACAAGTGAGAACAAGTGTCGATGAGAAATGGAGCCTATCGGCGTCTGCGGCAAACATTATCATGATCAAACTATGTCTGAAGTGCAAGCTATCGTTGTGCATTTATAGCTGTCGCTGCACGACAATGTCATATGTTATTTCTATATGAATATAAATATAGACGGCGACTACAGCCACTATAACCCGCGAGTTGCTGGGGGGGGGGCGTTAAACGCCCCCACTTTTTTCGCCGGGCCATAGCATAAAAACGGCGCGCCGCAGGCGCGCCAAATTTTAGGTACCTGTAGGGAATTGATTGAAGTTTATTGTGACAAAGTTTCAAAAAAATCGGTCGGAAAATTTTTGAGATATCGAGGTTTTAGTGACGTCATGATTTCTGAGTTTTCGACCATAAACGGCGTATGTTCAAAAAATCATATAAAATCACAGAATAGACATACAGACATGCCGTAAACGCCATTAGACTGCCAATACCAAGGTCAATCAAATGGCTATCTTCGATTATTGATTATCGTTCCGCATTTTCCATAATCTTGAACTCAATCTTGGCAATTTTTCGTGACTACTTCGCGACCATGATACATGAATTTCTTAAATTGAACTTTTTGAGCCAAACACGTACACATATGATAAAATGAATGTCACCATCGTGTTCTACGCCCCAAATTACCTATAAAACATGTGTCACAGGCTGCGAATATCAGTTTTGATTTTCGGGGATATGTGCCTACCCGGTTGACCTGACCTTGACCCTGACCTATGCTTGACTGACCCCTACATGGAGCTGACGCTCTTGTAGGCCTTATAAGATGGATTGTGCACCGTTTTGACAGAGTTTATGGCGACAGGCGCCCATTGCGAAGTCCTGAAGTCCATGCTACTGAAAGCCCGATTTCAGGTGTTTGACCTGACCTTGACCCGACCTGTGACCTCAAAATTCAACTTTAAAGTACTCATCTGAAGCGTCTCGTCGCGCTCTTTCGTTTGCCGCCTCGTGCGTTTCGCTGCGCCTATTGGTTCTCGAGTTATCGGCTGGGGGCGTTTAACGCCCCCCCCCCCCCCAGCAAACGGTGGGTGGCGAAATACCCCAGCAACTGCCGGGATAACGGCTCGAGACAGCCACTAACGCTGCCTTTCCAGCGACGTTGGAGCTCTTTGGAATATGCTTTAGAGCACGAACCTTGCCTAAGTTTTGAACTAACTGATCATGCGTGGTGGCTACTGGTTGTTACTAAACCCGACATCGAAAAAAATGGGCAGAATGACGCTGTTTTGTTAAAAATAAGATGCCTCACTGATTGGGGACTCCGGAACATAGGTTCACTTCGGTAGTAAATGTTTGAAACGAATATGACGATATGTTTTTCATCGTGATACCGATGCTAACTTTTACTCAAATATAAAGCATTGTGCCCGCTTCAGAATAAGAATCTTATGGTGCATACCTACTGCATATTGTTGCAATCATCATCAGTCACTCTGTGTTATTTATTACTGAAAATGAACGGATTCTCACACTCAATGTTCCAAAATGGCAACCGTTCTCAATGTTAGCTCCCCGTTCTGTCTTGACCCACTGTTTCGCTGTTTAATATTCTGACCCACTGTCTCCCCGTCATACCTATTCCAAGACCCGCTGCCTCTCCCTTTTGCTCTAACCCACGGTCTCCCCGTTCTTTCCTACCGTTCTATATATGATGAGCATCAGGCTACATTTAAAAATATTTCTTATATATGTTACGGGTCATATGCTAACTTGGGCAGTATGCAAACTACCCGGGCAGTATGCAAACTACCCAACAGCCCGGGCAGGCGGGCAGTATGCATACCGCCCGGGTAGTATGCATACTACCCGACCCCTTGGGCAGTATGCATACCGCCCGGGCAGTTTGCATACTGCCCGGGTAGTATGCATACTACCCACCTTTTCTCTCACGGGCAAGATGTTTACTCGGGCAATATGCTGACCGTGGCCCGTGAGACTAGTTAATGCAATAGCTCACATATGCATGTCAATGACAGGCAGTGGCGTAGCCAGAGATCAGCAAAAGGGGGGGGGGGCCATGGTGCTCGAGGGGGCGACTTTTTCCCTTGAGAGGGGCGCCATTGTCAGCTAGTGACAGGGGTGTCAGGGTAATATGTAACGTCATGTTCATGCATGATTTACTAGGTGTTGCAAAATACATAAGAACTAGCTTTCGCTGATTTTCATAAAGTCCAATTAATGCAATTTGCAGCCTGGTGTTTTTTTTTATCAAAAAACCTTGATCTAGATGAATTTTTAGCATGATATAGGAAACGAGCTCAGGCTACGGACATTTTATTCTCAAAATACGCATCCATGCGAATTCGAAACGGTAAAATAACTATACGTTGATCGATAGGCAGAATCTTTATTCTTTGCAAAAAAAAAAAAGAGAAAAATATACGGGCTCACTCACTGATCCGAAGTGACCTGTGGGCTGCAGCCTGTGGTCGACCGGGGTTGCCGTGTTTAGAATATCAGAGCGCACGTATGTAGGATACACGCTGCGATTTATTGCCTAAATTGGAATCAAGGAAAGACTTGAACATTTAAGACCATGAGATCCACCATGAGATCCCAACTCATTGTCATACCAGCAGCGACTGCAGTCAGAGGCGACCGAACGCTGACATACGTTCTGGATTTTTTTCTCCACACATCCCCTTTACAATTCGATGTCTAGTGCGTGCAGCCCCTACTTGTGGACATGCATGACTGCCTCCAGTGACTGACTGCTTCGCCTCCAGAGGGAAACAACTCCAAAAATAACAGTTTTTATTAAAATCGTTTTCTGCAATAGCTTTTGACTCAAGACAGTGACGACATTTACTTTGCCAGCATCGTATTCCTCTCGTCGAAACGCGTCGAATGAACTATACGTTGACCTTGAAACGTCATTTTGAAAATTTGACCTCAGGTCAAGGTCATGACCTTGATGGACAGGGTCATGCTGCATATCACTCGATCCGTATCGTCGAGCTGAACACATCTGACGTGTTTTCACCGCTTTAGCACGTCTCTATCAAAAGGTATAGCCAAAGAAATGCTGGTGACCGTTCATGACCTGAGATGCCCTCAGGGGCACACAGAAGGGTCACAGGTGCATTTTGTCGATTCAGTGTGTTATGTTTACCTATGTACCGATGTTTGAGAGGGTTTTGAACCACATTCGTCCAAAAGAGGCGCATTTCAATTTTCTCCAATTGACTTAGGTATACCTAATGGAGAAGTCGCAAAATTGACCTGACCTTAGGTCATGGATATCAACCCGCGCACCGACGGGGGTCTGCGCCAACTTCGCACCGACGGGGGGGTGGATGACCGCCCCCCCCCCTGAGATCTCGAGAACGAAGCAAGATAGCGACAAGCGGTAAACGGCATCGGATACACACGGCCAAGATCTACAATTTTTACTAAGGTCATTTTCAGGTCAGGTCAAAAATGACGTCACAGGGGTCGAAAAAGTCAAAATGACGGCGCTAGATATGGAGAGAGTTTTTCTCGAATAACTTTCGAATTAGTCAAGATAGGAACAAACTAAGGGCATCATCGTGATCCTCTCGTCAATCCGCATCGAATGATACCTATATATGTTGACCTCGAAAGGTCAAGGTCAAAGGTTGACCTCAGGTCACGTGACCTCGAGGTCATCATGTATATCATTCGATGCGTCTTGACGAGCTGAACACAATGAGACCATCCACGCGTCTGTATCTTGTTCCTGTACGGAGTTATTGGCCAACAACCTTTGGTGACCTTTGATGACGTCACATGACCTCACAGCTGCCCAACAGCAAAACAGACCTCAAGGTAGTGAAGGTTGATCGTATATGAAGTCATGTATGGTATATGGGGCCATTCCGACCCGTTTTAGTGGTAAAAACAGGGAGTTGATTTTTCCCCCATTGACTTATAATGGGGAGGTCGCGAAATTGACCTGACCTTAGGTCACCGATATCAAAATTCCGAGATAAACAAATTTTAGCTACTAATGACCTAATAATATCCTGCGACTTTCAAAGTCCTCCGACATTTACTGTAGCTCTGGCACGGTGACAAAGTTGCAAAAAAGTGACTTGAGGTTGGGTCATTCAAAGTGACCTGGTGACCTGACCTTGAAAGGTAGAAGGTTCAAACTTGCACACCATGTGTAAAATTGATGAGGTTATAGTCATACCAAATTTCGCGGCGCTACGCGCCGCGGTTTTCCCGCTATTTGCGAAAAACCTCAGGGGGGCGGATATCCGCCCCCCCCGTCGGTGCGAGGGTCAAAAGTCCGAGATAAACATTTTATACATATTGTTAGCCTTATCAATCTCTGATAGTTTTAAAAGTGATCGTTCCGTCGGTGTGGCGTACGCTGGGGCGGCACCGCACTGCTAGGCGGGGGCGGCATCACAATAATGGGGGGCAATGCGCTGGGGGCAGCACTTGCATTGAGGGGTGGCATTGTACGGTGAATGGGCGGCGTCGCATTGAGGGGCGGTATCGCAACGAGGGGTGGCACTAACGAGGCTGCCTTATAAGAAACGCTTGGCACATCCTAGCCCAGCTCGGCGCCGCCTGGCTGCTGCATCTTGAAAAGGGTCCTTGGTGTCGATGAGACAGCCCCATTGTTAAATAGTTACCTACCTAGTGTCAGTGGTTTCGGGGGGGGGGGGGCGCTATCGATCTTGAATGGGGCGGGGCGACTGAAGTCTCCATCCAGATGGGCGTCAGTGACTACGTACTGGAGGGCGCCAACGAACTCGGATAGGGCGAATGTGATCTTCAGAAGGGCACCGGGTGATCTAGAGGGGTGTAATGCTTAGATGGGGTCACTGCTGCCTTCAGTAGGGCGTCGGACGCTCTGAAGGGGCGCCATTGATCTCGGATGATTCGACTGTTATTTTCAGAGGGGCACCAGTGGTTTCAGAGGGGCGCCATTGATTTAGGATGGGGCGACTGAAGTCCCGGTTCAGGTGGGCGCCAGTGGCTCTTGAGGGGCGCCAGCGACCTTGGATTGATGGGGCGACTGTGATCTTTAGAGGGGCGTTGAGGGGCGCCATTGGGCATGGATGGGGCCGCTGTTGCCTTCAGCAGGACGCCGGACAGTCTAGAGGGGCGCCTTGAAATTGGGTGGGGGGACTGTAGTCTCAAGGGGCGTTGTCTCGGATGGGGCGAATAAACTCTAGCAGGGCGCCATTAGTTTCAAAGGGTTGCCATCGATCTTAAGATGGGGCAGCTGTGATCTCCGTTTAGATGGGCGCCGGTGACTTTTGAGGGGCGCCAGCGACCTCGGATGAGGACGACTGTGATCTTCAGAAGCGCACCGGGCGCTCTGGAGGGGCGTCATTGGGCTTGAATGGGGCGACTTTAGTCTCAAGCGGGACGACTACAGTCTCAAGGGGGGCGCTAGTGACTCTCTTGAGGGCGCTATTGATCTCGGATAGAGCGACTGTGATCTTGAGAAGAATGCGGGTGCCTTAGAGGGGCGCCAGTGGTTTCAGGGGGCGCCATCGACCTTGGATGGGGCCGAATGGGGCAGCTTTGAACTTCAGAGGGGTGCAATTAGCCTTAAATGGGGCGACTGTTCCGTTCTGGTGGGTGCCAGCGGCTTTCAGGGGCGCCATCGACCCTGGGAGTTCGGAATACCTATTCTGGTTTCCGGAGGGGCGCCCTTAAACATTGGGGGGCTCAGGTCCTATTTGGGGGTGCCCTGGAGAACATTGGGGTGTCCAGGCACCCCTAAAGAGATATTGAGTTCGATCCCTGCCTGCACATCGCTTTTTAATTCATGCTCCCTCTGTAAAACGGCATCAGCCTAGTCGGCGCTAAGTGGGGCGCCATCTGGGCGGCTGGGCGGAAAGGGGGGGGGCCATGGCCCCCATGGCCCCCCCCCTGTCTACGCCACTGATGACAGGCGCTTTAACCCGCGCCGGGGCGGTGCTCGGCGCCAGTCGTGCCGGGCTGGAGGGGGGGGGGGGTTGAACACCCCTGCTCGACTCCCGTGCCACTTAGCGGAACAGAAGTAAGCGGCATGTAAGATGCGGTAACCGGCATTCGAAATAGCGTCAAAGATCGTGACGAAAGTACCCTAGTCATTTTTAAGGTCAGGTCAAAGAATAGGGCAACAGAGGTTATTAAAGATCAAATTTCGTCTTTTTCATCTTTTATAAATTCGCCCATAACTCGGAAGATAGTAGAGCTACAGCGCCGCAGAAAGACGCATTCGATAGCTCTTTTAGCGCTTTCTGGAATAAGTACTCGAAGTTGATCTAAGTTCAAAATTTGACCTGAGTTCAAGGTCATGACCTGACATGAAAAGGTCATGTTGTTTATCAGCCGCTCCTTATCGTCGATCTGAACACATCTAAGGTTGTTTCCATGACCATCGCTCCAACACGTCGTCTCCATAAAAAATAATGGTCAAAGAACTGCTGGAGACCTTTTATGACCTGATATGACCTCATGGTCATTAAAAGGGGTCACAATTGCAATTTTTTCGATTCAGTGCGTCATGTTTACCTGTAACCCGATGGTTGAGAGTGTTTAGAATGACGTTCATCAAAAGGGGCGTCCTTCAACTTTCCTCTGTCAACTTCTTAGGGAGACTGTGCAAAATTGACTTGACCTAAAGTCATCGGTATGTTATCAAAATTCAAATACATGCATTTTGAACCTAATGTTACTCTTATTAATCGCTTAAAGTTTCAAAGCGATCGTTCGGTCGGTGTAGCTATGGCGAGCATTCTAACTTTTTTCTGGGGTAAGGTCACTTGACCTGACCTGGTAACCCGACCATAACAACTTGTAACGTCTTACGTCTTACATGTAAATGGTTTCATGTAACATTAGCTATTGAAACTATTTATAATAACGCGCTCTACAGGTCCAAGTGCCAAACCAAAGCCAGCGAGTGATGGCACTATAGATCTGTCGTCATTTCAAATGAAAATGACTTTTTGGCCGCTGGCAGTGAAATTCAATGAAATTCTAGGGAAATATTTTAAGTCTTTATGTTCAAAACATTATTTCATCCTTCGATCGATAAATCACGTTTGACGGCAAAAAAAGACTTCGCGATTGAACTACGTTACTTTTTTTAAATTTAGTCCGAACCATTTGAATAGAAGGATTCACCAGAACAGAGCCCCCGCTAAGCGAAGCTTGTTGCGGTGACCCTGCCCTCTACCCTCCGATCGCGCAATTCCGATTCTATGGCAGAAGTTGGAGTCCAAAGTTTAACGTGCGCACAGAGCCGCGCACGGACGGTCCTCTCACTGACTTCGCTTGGCTTCGGCCTGCCACAAACCGCAATCATACCTGCAAGGAGGCTCATTAGACGTCAATCGCCCGTCGCGCTTCGAACCCGGACTGTTATAACCGGGAACGCGTGCTCTCACCACGCGGAGTCCAACGCTCTACCGACTGAGCTACGGGACCGGCCAATACTTACAGAGCCATTAATACTTTTTAAAATGGACATGGAACACACAACTTCAAGATAACAAGCGGGCAGTATGCAAACTGCCCAAGCTTTTGGGCGGTATGCATACTGCCCAAGGGGTCGGGTAGTATGCATACTACCCGGGCGGTATGCATACTACCCGGCCTGTTGGGTAGTTTGCATACTGCCCGGGTAGTTTGCATACTGCCCAAGTTAGCATATGACTCGTAACATATACATACTAATAAATATGCTCAGCAATAGCATCTCCATTCTAAAAAAAATTCTTTCCTACTCCTTGTGTTTCCGTCAATCTCGGTCCTTATTGTCCCCACTCTTTCCGCGGTCCGATTGCTCCCTGTTCTATCCTGAATCCCAGCCCGCCACCTCCCCTTTCAGTCCTCGGTCCGATTGCTCTCCTGCTCTGAGTAGCCGTTGCGGCTGGCGGGCGGCCACAGAAGCAGATCAGCTCCGCCCCCGGCAGAACGGATGGCCGCGGGACACGGCCACCAGCCGGCCCCTATCGCGTCGCGCTCCAAATTAAACGCCCCCCCCCCCCCCGGCCGGCCTGCCAGCAATCACGACCGCCGCGCACCGCCACAGATGCAAATAGCGCGTCACTCAGAGCTCCCCGCGCAGCTCAGGAACGGCGATCCCCGACCGGCCAGCCCTCGACGGCCTCTGGTTCGACTCTGCACGTGACGAGTTGGCACCGGCGCCCGGTGTCCCGTGATAATTTATGGTCAGACGGTGTTATCTGTTTTCACTTGGGTTCAGAAATGTGGTTGGCCGTGGGCTGTCGGCCGATCGCCGCACCGATCGACTTCAGATGGCCGCCGATGGGTGGGTGATGAGAGACGCGAGGGTGTTGTGGGACCTATTAACGGCTGCAGCAACAGTGATGGTTAAAATTAGAGCGGTTGATATGCGGCATACGTGGCTGATGGCTGCACTTTGAGTTGATGTTTTACGTATTTCGTGCGCAAAGTATCTGGTTGTAATGATGTCCTCATGGTAGTTTGATATGAACACCGGAATATTGGCTTGCAGCTGTGTAAAAAAAGAAAGAAAAACGATGCGTACGTGAAAAACAGTCATCGCACTTGCATTCTGGGATTATGCAACTAACAGTAGGATCTGCGCATTTATGTTGACGTCTGTGCTGTGTTTCATCTGCCGACAATAACTCGCATTTGACCACAAACTTACTGCTTTCTGGTCGGCTTGGTTCCATTGAGATTTCGATTTAAAGTAAAAACTCCAATTTTAAGCGCTTATTTTAACCCGCGCCCCACTGGGGTCTGCGTATAACACGCCCTACTGGGGGGGGGGGGGGGGGGGCTCTTCATAGCCCCCCCTCCTAACTCCGAAACTACTGGGCCGATCGTCAAAATTCAAACGGCGTCTGATAGCCCCGGAAAAAACGGTGGAGCGAAACCTAATTTCAATGACCTCCAGGTCACCGATGACGTCACAGGTCAGGTCAAAGTAAAAATTATTAGCATTTTGGCTTGTTCACGTTTTGGGCTCTGGCCGCCGTCTTACAAGTCAGATCAGGCTCATTGTTGGATCACACACTCGGGAACAGATGCTCTAGTGACCCTGAGGGTACCAAACTTGTACTTTGTTTTCAGGTCAAGGTCAGGTCATCACAATTGACAGGTCACGAAAATATTATACCATGCGTCGGTCACGTGACACATGTTTTATGGTCCATTTAGGTCAGAGATCTCGAATTTGATGTCGTCTGTGTCATTCGAGGTCATTTTGAGTCGAATTTAGCTTAGGTCAGGTCACTTTCAGGTCAAAAAAGGTCAAATTTTGAAGTTAAACTTTTTCAACGAAAAAGGTGTCTATTGGATGCAGTTTGAGCTCAGGAACACGATGGTGCTATTTATATTGGCGTACGATGTCAAATACGTGCTGAAAAATTGATTTGAAAAATTAATAATTGTGAATTTTTTGCAATAATGCGTAAAACTTGGCCATTTTTGAAGATATTTAGCTAAAACTTGCTAGAGTTAGTCATAATAATGCGTTCTATCACATGTATTCCATTTTTTTTCGAAAAGTCAAAAACTTTTTGAAACAAATGTAAAAATATAAATTTTGGATTTTATTAAATTCAATTTTCCAAATTTTCAAAATTTCGAAATTCCGAGATAACAGTTTGATAGCGCAGTCTATTCTGAGTCCTCTAATCCAAAGAAATTGGATCTAGCTTAAAAACTGAGCTCTTGGGAGCGATTGCCGTGGTTCAATGTTTTGCGTCGAAATCGGCCGAACATGACGTCACTCTGACGTCATTTCCGGCCGACCTATAGTAGTTACGAAGTTCAAATTTTGACACAAGGTGTCAAATTGATGCAGCCTAAGGTACTGAAAGTTTGGCGTCGATACGTCAAGCGGTTTGGAAGTTATTGCAGAAAAACGGGAGGGGGGCTATGAATAGCCCCCCCCCCCCAGTGGGGCGCGAGTTAACGTGTCTGTCGCTAAGAAGCTAATCGTGTTTAGACCAATATTAGCACGTACCGGTCGAAGCGTTGTTGCCATTTCGTTGACCCATGCACCGGCTGTCTGAGCAGGGTACGACAGTAGTCGTGTTTACATAGGGTTCCCTTAATTTTCCCCTATTTCTCCCCTATTTTCAGATCGAATTTTAGGCATCATAGCGCTCGCGTGTAACGTTGCTATGGACGCTATTGTTGTTAGAGGCATACTAAGCATCGTTTATGCTGTAAACAATATAAATTGGGCTTATTTATTGCTCGAAATTCAACAATTCATATTTTGAAGTAATTTTATCCTGCCCTTCAATTCCCTCTTTAAGCGACAAATAGGGGAGGATTTGGTAGCGTAGCGCCTTTCCAAAAGCTGCTACGCTACCATATCCAGTGGTTCTCAAACTATCACATCACAAAAGCGGCGTGCTGATTGGCCGGCAGTTCCGAATCGTCCGACTGGTGGTCCCCGACTCGACAAGCGCACGTGCGCCGACTGAGGATTTTTAAGTGGCATTAACGCATAAACGGCAGAAAGTCAAGGCGGAAATTCGACAGGTGCGGTGTTCTGATATTGCCGTGGATGTGATTACACCTACTTGAATAATAGCTCAGCCGTTTAAAGTATGTTAAATGCCAGATAGTTTTCTGATTTTTCTTGCTTTGAGCTTTCATGTGCTATCACTTTTACCTCAGTGTCTAGTCTGGAAGCTATTTGGGAGAGCCCTAAAGGTAAGTAACAATTGCAAACTGCTTCTAGAATGACTTAGTTGCGCCATATTTGTAGTGAAGCGAAGTAAAGGAGACAGAGGATTCCTTTATAAGGGACATTTAAGAGACAAATAGGGGAAGATTAAGGGAACCCTATGTAAACACGGTTAGTGATGGGCAGCTCACTGTTTATACAGATTATAGTGAGGTCATCGGAATCCTCGTGCTGCTTTATTATGTATGATATGATTGTTGTTTTAAAGTCATTTTTTCCCAGGAAATTAGTTATGTATAGTCACTTTTCGGATTATTCTCTGGGATAATAATATATAACTCACAAGTCCATATATTTCGGATGATGTTGCTCACCCTTGGTCACTGGACAAAATAAAAACAATTACATATTTGAAAAACCACACACCAAAATTATTCCCTAGACGGGTTACATTTTTCAAAAATATATCACTTGCCAAAAACTGACACGGTCTTTTAGCTTGCATGTTCCTCTACATAACAAGTAGTGCAACCAATCTTCTATATGGATACCTACTACCTATACTTGTGTCTACAGAGATACATCGGACACAATAGATCAATATGCACAACCGGGTATACATATGTTTAGTTCCTATGGATGACATCTTATGCTCATGTCGACCTATTTCTAAGGGTGAAATCCCATGGAAGGCAAAACTTTGGCATGTGAGAATAACTGGAAAAAGAGAATCGTGCGCGAAGCAATAGAAATAAAAGAAAAAGATCCATACATGAACAGAGATGTAGGAAAATTTGGCCTTAGTCCAATATGGGATTTCACCCTTAGAAATAGGTCGACATGAGCATAAGATGTCATCCATAGGAACTAAACATATGTATACCCGGTTGTGCATATTGATCTATTGTGTCCGATGTATCTCTGTAGACACAAGTATAGGTAGTAGGTATCCATATAGAAGATTGGTTGCACTACTTGTTATGTAGAGGAACATGCAAGCTAAAAGACCGTGTCAGTTTTTTGGCAAGTGATATATTTTTGAAAAATGTAACCCGTCTAGGGAATAATTTTGGTGTGTGGTTTTTCAAATATGTAATTGTTTTTATTTTGTCCAGTGACCAAGGGTGAGCAACATCATCCGAAATATATGGACTTGTGAGTTATATATTATTATCCCAGAGAATAATCCGAAAAGTGACTATACATAAATGATATGATTGGTTGACGAATATTCCAGAAGTTCACGGTAAAAGAAGTCAGTGGATTGTGGAAGGCTGCAAAAATGGGATCTATGCAAATAACTATTGTGTTCAAGCTGTAAGCATTTTTTCTTAACGCTGCCCTAGAAAAGCGCCCGCTAATTGACCAATTTTAAGTTTTGACAACAGTGATCACTCAGTTGTTTATAACTTGCATTTCAAAGTGCAGACCACCCACTAGCGTTTATGCAAGCCCGCCGGCCTCGGTTTTTCTAAATGAAAGCTGCGAATCATTAATTTGTATCTTAGATCCTAGAAGTACGTCAATAATCTAGAGCTTCTGAACAGTCTCTATTGTGCTTGTAGTTAATAGCTCTGCAATATGGCCTAATTAAGTTTATCTTTGATTGTTGCTTATTGACCCAAGGCCTATTTGAAACCATCACATATTCACCTGACGTTTTTAGCCCATTCTGAAATGTCAAGCACATTTATAGTCACCGTGAAGCCCATATGCTTTTGTGACCTCTGCTTTGTTTGTGATCGTCTTCATCTTCATCGCTTTACAGTTGATAAACCACTCTGAAGAAGGCATTCTCGTCTAAAATAATGTCATTATTCCCTACACTTCAGCATGATAACGTTTGCCAAAAATGTCGGAAAGGGAGTGAAACACGGAAACTCAGATGAGCTCCCTTTGGAATTTTCCGTGCATCGCTCACCTATCGTTGTCTGTTGGGCCCAAGATTACTAGAACATAGTTCTAGTAATCTTGTACCTATGTAGTTCCTATGTAGTAATCTTGTACCTTGTATGTAACTATGTACATACATAGTTCTAACCTCTTGTACTTACAAAAGGTTGGGCCTTTTGTAAGTACAAGAACCTGACCGATGGTGTCATTCACAAAAACACAAAGCACGTGCCTTTTCTTAAGTCGATCCCTCTGAACTCTATCCCCGTCGTCGGTAACGAACGGCGAGCGGGGCCTGTCGGCAGCGACGGGAGCCGACGTGAATACCTCTGACCTCTGACGTAAAGCCACCGATCCGCGGAGACGGAGACTGACGGCTCTCTGGCGGCCGGCTGGACGATTTGGGATCTCAGCCCCCCCCCCCTCCCCGGTCACATGATGGGGCGGATGATGTAAGGACATTGCTAAATGACGGACGGTGATGTGTTGCTAGCCGGGTCGGCTGAGCCGGCCAGAGTTTGGTGTTGGCTGTAAAATATGTATGTAGATCAGAAGAATCGGTTGATTTCAGGAACGAGGTCAACGTGTGGGCGGTGATTGGTGGGAATAGCTGTACGAGTACTTGATATTTTGTGATTATTTGTATTATTTTATGGTATTTTATTATTATTATTATTATTATTATTATTATTATTATTATTATTATTATTATTATTATTATTATTATTATTATTATTATTATTATTTTTATTGTTAGTATTATTATTATTATTATTATTATTATTATTATTATTATTATTATTATTTTTATTTTTATTGTTAGTGTTATTCTTATTCTTATTATTATTATTATTATTATTATTATTATTATTATTATTATTATTATTATTATTATTATTATTATTATTACTATTATTATTACTATATTTATTTTTCATTATTGTTATTGTTATCATTATATTGTTTCTTCTTCTTCTTCTTCTTCTTCTCCTTCTTCTTCTTCTTCTTATCATTTAGCTTCCATGCTTATTTGAACCCACGAGTGAGTGATTCTCAATTCTGATGTTACTTTTTGCTCACGAGTTATTTGACAGTTTTTTGCACCTAATGCGGCAAGACCTATTTCGACTAAGTTCTTCGAATTTACTAAAGTGGAGAGGAAGCAGTTCTTTGTCATATTTAACAGAGAGCCATGGACGTGACGATATTCGCTACAAGCCTTTTTGGTAAAGTCCTTGTGTCATTTTTTGTCAAATAATTAATGACCTTCAATATCTTGCCACGTTTAGGAAGCTGACAGGCGACCATCTCTCAATGTATGCCCCATGCCACTATGGGATTTCACCTCACTGAGGGTTCGGCCATGAGTAGTAGGGGCCTATTGCTACTGATATTGAAAGAATTGACCAGATACTTGTTTACGTTACGGCATCTCCTCCTTGTTTTGTTGATGAATAAAATCGTTGAGATGTTGTCGAAAGATATTCATAAGTTCACTGTTAAGGTGAATGTGTCGCACCCTCGTCAAAATCGGCTCCGACTGTGGGGGCCACTGCACACTGTACAGCCGCCACGCTCCGTACATCAGGAGTGCAGCGATTCGTTCGGTATTGAGTTGGCGTGGTGGTTGTCGTGGGTAGTTTTGAGTGCCGCAGACCGCCCAGAACTGACGCCAGGCTGGCGGTGAGCCATGGGGTGCATCAAACGTCTGTCACTCATCGGGCGTGTGTTCATTCAGTGGCCCGTCCTGTGGACTCGATGTGAGATTTATAGCCCGCGTTGCTGTTAGTGCTGTGCTTATAAATTTTGTCCGTGGTGGTGGTGACTTCTGTTTTATCAGAAACCCGTGAAGCTGGTGGCCTAGATCTGACTTCTTTTTACACATGATTCACCGTCGTCCTTATCCGTCCCCTTCAATGAAGAAAAGGCCGTCGCACATTTACTCCCGTTGTATATTCGAGACCATTTCCTGATCATTTATACAATACAGCCCCGTGGCCAGCTCGCCACTCTCCGGGGCAAAACGCGCCACTTACAAAACGACTTCAAACATCAACGGGGCCCGCATCCAAAGCCGCGTCTGGACACCGCCCAAACGCGGACATTTTCACTGGCACCCAGCACACACTCACCCGCGCGCACACACGCATACAAACACCCACCGACGGTCCGCCGCAGCGGCCACGAGGTTCACGGCCACGTGCCACGTACGCTCGGCGGTTCACGTGGCGCACGTGCCATTTTCGGCGCACGAGTGACCAGCGCCCCGCGCGATGACATTCAATTGACGGCGATTTATTGCTCGCTTCTTATTGCATGGTCAGGACAGTCCAATTCTAAAAGTGGTCTGGCTCGTGAGTCTGCTCACAGGCGATGACATCAAAGCGCCTCGGGGCGCTGGGGTCACGACACGGACCAACAGCCAATGATCGTCGTCTGCGCGGCAGCAGCCGGTTCGCCGTCGGACCAGCACGGTACAACAGCGCGCGCCTCGTCCCGGGAACAGCGGTGACGCCCCGGGACTGATACCGAGGCCCCCTTACGGCTCACAGAGGTGCCGAGACAATAGAGCCCGAAGGGCCGACATCGACACCGCATAGTTAGTTCGCTGCATCCGTCAGGGAAGGCATTCGTATTGCCGGAGTGGTCGCAGTCGCACAACCTTCTATGTCGCCTGGAAATGCGTAAAAAAATCTGCCCTAGACGTCTACTGCGCACCTGTACTGTAGTTGTTCCGCTCGTGATAAAATAGACATTTCTGCTTTGTTATTTACAGATAACGTCATTCGGCAAGGGCTATAGCTAAAACAATGCGCGCCGGGTGTTGGCTAGTGGCGCGGCTAGGGCGCCTCTAATTTTGATGGTCGAAACTAGGCAAAATCACAGAGGAGGGAGCGCGTTGCTGGGAGCTGGCGGCCGCCGAAGGCTGGCGGACCGCTCCGTACCGGCCGCCGCACGAGTATTGAGCTCTGCACTCGAGGTGACACATCAGTCGCCTGACGATTACGTCATCATCATCAACTTCATCATCATCAACATCATAGACCACCACATCAGACCACCGCCGGCCGCCGGTGACGTCTTCTCCGGGCTGGCGAGCGGCGCCCGGCTTAGCCTATTGTACACCAGACACGTAGATACACTGCCCCGGCTGCCACCCCAGTGACGTCACAGCGGCGGCAAATGACGTCACTGGGGGGCCGGCCGGGCTCTATGTACAGCGGAGCGGACTCGGCCCTTCTCAGTGCGCTTTGTCGGGGATGAGGGTTCGGCGCGGCCGCACAAAGTGACGGTGAGTGGGCGACGGTCAGAGAGGCGAGACGAGAAAACACAAAGCTAGCTACTTTGTGAAAGACTCAAAATACTTCACAGATGCTGGCCGGCCGGTAGGCGAGCGCAAGCCATCACAAATTAAGTACATTGTTAAGTTAAAAAGACAAAGTTAAGTGTAGCAATCTACGGCGAGCGAAGAACAGCCCACAAAACACAATCCTCATATGAAACAGCCTGA
Organism: Amphibalanus amphitrite; assembly: GCF_019059575.1. Taxonomy (NCBI): domain Eukaryota; kingdom Metazoa; phylum Arthropoda; class Thecostraca; order Balanomorpha; family Balanidae; genus Amphibalanus; species Amphibalanus amphitrite. The sequence goes on along the minus strand of NW_024882611.1, from coordinate 208,837 downwards.
TTGGTTGTCCTGATTTCCGGTCTTGCATCGCTCCGTCTAAATAATTTACTGCTAAGCCACACTCAGTCAGTCACACGCGAGTGATTCCGTATCGTTACAAGCTGGCGGCGACGGGGCTCCGCCGGGCCGGCCCGGCCGGCGGACCGGGACTACTGCTACTCCGACCATCCATATATGTACAACAGGGGGATGATCACTCCAAGGACAACAACAGGGGCAGGTCGGCCGGGGCGGGAGGCAGGTGGGGGACCACGGTCCGGGCAGGTCACCAGAGGTCAAAAGGTCACGGCGAGGAGGTCAGCCATCCGCGTCATGGCGCTGCCTCCAGACGCCGTCCGTTTCTTCTCTTCACTTCATTTCTTTCGCTCGCTCACGCTCGTCCGTTTCTAGCTAGCGATGACTCTGAAACAGATGAGCGCGCTATGTCAGAGTGACGGCCGAGTCAGCTCATCCGCGGCGGCGACCCTGGCCGGGACGAAAATGGCGCAGATAGAGCTCTCAAACGGCAGAGTGATCTGCATATCGTCGGACGCAACACTTTGTCACAAACCAAAAACCGTATTGATATTAAATGAAACAGCAAAATATCAAGCATTATTCACAGGCAAAGTGGAAATATATATTCGACCCACATTTACAGACAACGTCCCCGTATTACGTTCATCTACTCCACATATTTTATTAGCAAATTCTTGCTTTTAGTGGCAGCCCACGTGCGTCATTTTCGCCGCTGCCAGTGTGCCGCTTTCGCGGCGGTCACCTGACAGCCAGCCGGCGGCGACAGCTGGCTCGCAGCACATCGTGAAAATAACCCCCGTAATGGGATGGTGCTGATAATTCGCGTCTTGTCGTGAACTATGTGACAGATGCGCCAGTTTGGGATAACGGCGAGCGTGCCGCGGGCGCCCGTCGAGTTATGGCTGGCTGGAGAGACTCGGAGAGTCGGGAGGCGAGTCGTATACGAGGTTAGAAGGCAAGAGCCGGGTAAGAGACTAGGAATGTCAGGAGTCAGGCCAGAAACGATTGAGTAGAGACTGGAGACTGTAGAGTTGCAAAATTTCCCTACCGCACTACCGGCATGCCGGTAATTTTTCACTACCGCAGGTTTTTCGTGGTATCTGGCATGTCTTGCCGGTAGCATGCCGATATTTTTGATTTTCCACCAAAAAAATTATCAGCATATGATTCAAACTTTGGACACTAAGAGGCTATTGAATTGCATTAACAGCAATCTTAGCCACTGCAAAATACATGTTGTGGTAGAAGTTCCATTGCTAAGGGTAGGGGTAACACATGAACCTCAGCATTTCACAGGTTTGGCTCTAATTGGAATTGTCAAGAATCTACTGTGGTTTATCAAAGGAAGAATACTCATTCATGTTGCAAAAGCACAACCAATTAGCAATGCTGGTAGTTTTGGTTGGACAATGGGTGGCTGCTGGGTGGGGCGGTTACTGAAATTGCCAAAATGTGGCATCTCATGTAAGGGTAAGCCAGAAACAAGAATGCAGGTTTTTTAGTATGCCGGTAATTTGGCGGTTTTTTTTGCTTGTGGCGTGGTAGCATGCCGGTATCCCAGGAAATTTTTGTGGGGCGGGGCGGTGCCGGTAGCAGCCCATTGGGAAAATTTTGCAACTCTACTGGAGAGGTTAGGAACCGTGTCATATAGACGGGTTAGAATGGAAGGGCCGAGTCGAAGGTCGAGGGATGGACAGGTTAGAAATCAGTTCAGATATCGGCGATGGAGGAACTAGATTGGAGATGGAAACTGAAGAGTTTAGGGTTGAGTGGAACTAGTTGAGGGTCAGGAGAAGGTATTTCGGTATCCACCTCTAGCGGTCACTTTAATTTGTTATGCTCTAACGGTCAGTGTGCCTGCACTCACCGGTAGGACTCTACGGTGCGTCTAGTGGTAGCCGTTGAAGGCGGCCAGCAGCGGTGCGCGGTTCATGGCGCCGAACGAGGGCTGTGGGGAGGCCGCCTGTAGGTAGCTGATGCCGCCGTCGCCGCTGTAGAGGTCCAGCGGGCCGGGGCTGCTGGCCGCCCCGAACCCGCGGCTGTTGGCCGGGCTGGCCGGCGGACCGTATCCCGGGTAACTGTTGATCACTGTCGGAGAAAGGAGGCGTCTGGTCAGAGAGGCCGGGCGATGGGAACGTTGCTGTTTTCATTGTTGTGTGCAGTATGCACCTTATGATGCGAACGCAGGCTTATATGTGCCGTGCGTTACGTTGTACCCATGTTTTATAACTGGAGTAAGCCTGGCAATGTGAACTGATTACCGGAATGCAGCAGTGCTTCGTCAAATAACGAACGCTCGCTCACTGTGTGCGTTGCGGCACAGCATAACTTCAGGCGCTTACCCCTGCTGCCATCTAGCGGTTGGAACGCAGACTACAGGCATTGCGGAACAGTATACCGCTAGGCGCTGACTTTGAGTCCCATCTAGCGGAGATAGTTTGAACTAATGCGCGGCACATGAAGATCGCCGGCAGTTCTTCAGTCCAGTTCACATTTCGGTCATTATTTCTGCGCCAACAAATGCCAGTGAGTGAAAAGCGTTCCTCCCTAATCTCGAAGCCTCATTTCCTGCCTTCGAACGATTGCGACGTCTTATGCGCATTGTTGGTGTCGTTTACAATTTTCTACGTTGACTGTGGTACCATTTCCCGTGCAGCCGGAGCACGACAAAGGCCCGACAGCAGTAAATTGCTTCGCTAAATTAGGCACAATAAATAGTTATCGCAGATTTAATTAAGATGTTTTGTTGGTGTCAGCAGGTCGTAAATCTGAACGAACCCAGCCGCTACCTTCATTATGGCACGGTATTGGATGGTGTAAGTCCTGCTGGCGTTGTGTATTTAGGCATGCATGATCAATGAAGCACGGCACATACCTAAACATGAACTGGCATGTTATTTCTCAGCGTGCAGCAGGAATCCCCGTATGTCAAAAATACGTCAGATATTTTCTGAGGCCATCCCGAGGCCATCGCGACGAGCCAAATATTTTGCTGTTGCCAGTTTGTCAGAGATGACAGGCCATCATGCCAAGGATTGACGACGTTGCCGTCGAATGATCTGGGATTGGGTCCGCTAAGGGCTGGTGATGCTGAGGAACGCAGCCGAGAACTCGCTAATTTAGACCTCAGCCGGCATGGATCCAGCCGAACAACGGCTGACCCCCATGTGGGCAACCTCTCAACGTATAGTTCGGCGCTCATTCCCTAGATGGCAATAGCGTCGGCCACTTCTGACTGCCGGAGCACCACAGGCCAATTCGGCGCGCTCCGGGGTGATCTTCTTTCACAACAGGCGGCAAATCCCGGGGCGCGAATCGATAGTGGCCGTTATCGTCGATGGCTCCACGGCTGGCTCGGCGCCGGCCGCCACTCCTTGGCCCGGCCCGCGCCGAGAGAGGAGGGCTCGCCGTCTCCCTCCGGCTCCCGGCCCGGCCCGAGTGGCCACCGCTCCCCAGAGACCGATAATGAAATCCCAGGCAATCGGCGCCACAACGACACCCACTGGCTTTCATCGCCGCCCGTCTGGGGAGGGGTGGAGGGGAAGGACAGCACCCTTGCGGTCGCCGATTGGGCGCGGTAGAAAAATGGTCGTGGTCGGTTGCGGTCGACGACCGTTACCGCGAGGCGAACCGGACACATGTCTGGTCCGCGGACACATCGACTCTGCGCCCCGGAGGTCGATGGGGAGGAGGTTCTGCAGAGAAGAGGTAATAGACCGTGGAGACACGTTTTTCAGAGCCAGTTCGGTGCAGCCGTTCGCCTTTCCGCCGACATTCCAGACTTTTCGCGACTGTCAGGCAACGGCAGCGGAAATTAAACGGTACATTGGTGCAGATAAAAAGGGGTGAAATGTTACTAGTCTGCTGAAGTATCTATGTAACTGCTTGCAATAATTCTCAGAAAATGGGCAATGTGATGTAACAATGTGGCAATGTGATGCAACTGCTTGCAAATCCAGTTGTAAATGTCCATCGTGATCCAACCATTAAGTGTCCCTAAAATATTTCTATGGAAGCTGTATCCCATCGGTGTGCTACTTATTTCCGAGAACTTCAGCTAGTCCCTTCTCTTGATCTCCATTACGCGACGAAGAAGCTCCCGCACGACTTTCACAGGGTCGCTACGTCTGCCTCGCCAAAAACCGCATCAGCTTGTCTTTCCTGGCCTCGAAGCAAGTACATTTTGACTTGCGATTTTTCAGTGACGATCCTGTCCCGAATGAACTAATGGTGTAAAAACGTATGGCCATCATGCCATCAGAAAATTTGATATTATAATAACAAGATATAGCATCTATAGCCTCAATTAAAAAAAATCCCTTAAGCTGAGACGACATTTGTGCTAATGTACATACTAATCTAAAGCGTTCTACCCAACGCTGCAAATATTTTATGTCCTACATCCAGTTTCTATTGCCTCCGCCTCTGCCTAAGAATGTCCTTATCCCACTGCTCAGTTTTTGCACACACACCACATCAACAGAGATGTGAGCCATCAGCCCTCAGATAGTGCTGGCCAAAATAGAGATCCGCTGCCCCCGGTCCGTCCATTCATGTCCTGCTGCCCAACTGTCAGCAGGCGGTGGCCAGCAGTGAGTTCCCATACAGCGCAGTAGCGTGTGTGCTGTGACGCTGTGTATGTGTAAGATGTATGCAGTTTAGTATATGTAATGTACAACTCTAATTCGTGGCAGGAGCCCTGCACTAGGTCTGAAGTTAAACCATCCGGAAAGGTTTAAATGGCCAGCGAATGTTGGTGTTGGCTTGCATCATTAACGTGTTTGTAACAGTAAAGTAGAATAATCTTTGACTTGGGTTTTCTTTACTTCCTGCTCAAGACTCCAAGACCCCTAATATAATCGATCATATGCCCAAGCTGCACATTATCATATGAGGCGTGGCTGATGTGAACGATGTTATAAAGTTGCATGTGGAATTCGACGTCTGTATGAAAGATGATGTCTACGGTGAACAATAAATCAAGTAATATTAAATATTTCGAAGATTGATATGTTTCTAAATGTGTTGATTTGTTGCTCACGGCTATCATAGTTTATCTCAAATATCAAACAACTTTCAGTGAGTGTTCACCAGATAGTTGCAGCGTCTGGGACGTCAACAAAAAGTGATGATGGATATTCCCCTCGAGACCTTCCTCTGGCCAACTGACCGCGCTACTGGCACCTGTCCCGGTTGGGCGGGGTCAGAGGGCCGACCCCCGTCTGGCCCCTCCCCCGATCTCTGATTGGTGCTGCGGTCGGACCCCCAGACCCCACCTCGTCTGGTGCGCCACCTCTGCCGGTGCCAAGACCCCGCGGCGCTCTAAGGACCGTGCCGGGAGAGCCCCGGGCCTCTCGGCGGCGCTCGATAGTTAATCCGCACCGCTTGGCGGCGAGCCGTCAATAAAAAGCGAATGGTGCGCGCGATGCGAACCCGTCATCAATTCCGACTGGGCCGCCAAACAATTACCGGGCCAGCGCACAATTATGGAACGGAGCTGGGAGAGGGGAGGCTGGGGAGGGGGAGCGAATCCAGGGCGAGAGGGCCGCGCCGGCACCGTCTGAAGATGGGTGGCTGTTGACGCGCTGGGTCGGGATCTTGAGAAGTAGACTGTATGAGGTGAGACTAACCGGTTTTGGGTTAGCCTTGTTAGATGGGATGGGAACGTTTACTGGGTGGGATCAGGCATTTCTGCCGGGGTTTCTGGGAAGCGACTGATAATGCTGCGTTATAACTGATGAGGCATTCTTTCAGAGTCATCTTTTGTTTGCTTGTCACCAAATCCTTAAATTGCGTTTTGCTGACGCTACGCAATTCACAAAACCTCCACTGTATCATATAATGGACCTTAATTCCCGTTGGTAAGTCTGTACTGCCACTGGTTCACGTTGCTGCGTCTGTACTGGGCCCCGACAGGGTACGTTCGTACTGGTACAGTTTATACTCACCGGAGAGCGCCTGTGTCAGCAGCGGTCCGTTGCCGTTGGTCAGGGTGCCGTTCACCAGGTCTGGGGACAGACAAACCGACACGTCACGATTCACGAACGCATTCGACCAGTGCACAGCTCACGGATTCATTGGTCAGTCAACAATGGGACTGAGCAACAAGGTCCATCTAGCCATGTGTGCTGTCACTTGAGTTTCTATTACACTCATGGAACATGAACGCGTAGTAAGTGATCTGCAGGATCTGGACTAGGTTTGATTTGGTTTGTCTAGCTGGCTAGACCCCTGCCTTTATGGTGCCGTCCCCGACTCGGTCCCGGCCGAGTCTTTCTGGCCGGCTGCAATCTCAGTCCGCCTGGCCCTGCCAGCTCCGTGCAGGGTCCGCCGTCTGCCGTCACCCGGTGCCTCTAATTAGTTTCAGTTGCGGCGCCGAGTGTCGGACGGTACCAGGTCGCGCCACCCGCCGCGCCGCGCCGCTCCTCGCCACCGCCAGCCGCCAGCACAGCGACGCTCAACAACTTCGCGGCCCATTTAATAAGGGACGCCGTCGGCGGCGGCGACCTGCCGCTGCGACGATAGTGGCGCATCAGGCGCGCGTGGTGACCAAAGTGGCGCATCAGGAGCGCGCGGCGGCCGGGCGACTCGTAAAGTGACGCAGGCGGGAATCGAACGGCGCGACACAGTACGAGCACCGGCCCAGGCTCATCAGCAACACAGCCGGGGGCGGCCGGCGGGGGTACCGCGGCTATCAAGGCCGTCGATTCAGGGTTGCCAAAGGGAAGAGGCGTGGGTTTTAGGACTTGACTCGAGGAGGGTGCTTTTTATAAGCTAGGATGGAAATATAAGAGCTTGCGCAGATACAAAGATCTCGAAGGTTCCAATGTCTGGTAGGGAATGGTCGTCTTTCGTGTGATGCGTAACCTTGCTCGCCCATGTTGTGCCCATTATAACTTCAATAAGAGTACCAGCAAAGGGCAAAGTTCTAAAATCATGAGTGAACCTCTTCTTTTAGCAAGAGCCAACCATCACAACGTACGTCAAGGCAACTCAAAACTTAAAACCAACCCTGGAATGGCGTCAGTTTCTGCTAAATGTGCATACTGCGTTCGATTTCACCGGACTGTGTTGGCCTAGCAACTGGCCGGCTCGAACAGAAGCCACTCGTGTCTGTGTGACTGCACTGTTATCGATGGCCGCTGTCGATATGCATCCTGCCGCCGACGGGCGTGTTTTCCCAGCGGACCGGCTCTCGATTGTCTGACACGCAACGGTAAACAAATCGGCGCCCATGCGTCTTGGAGTGTGCCGCAGTAACTAAGTGCCGTACACCCAGGGGTGCAACCGATCGGCTGGGCTCGACGCGCTGGAAACGCTGAATTTCGGCGCCATAGTCAGTATTTTATCTTCAGCCTGGACTGTCTCGCTCGGCTGTCAGTATGTCGTTCTACCGCCCGGTCCGTCTCGCTCGACTGCCAGCATTTCGTCCTACAACCCGGTCCGTCCCGCCTGACTGTCAGAATGACGTCCCATCGCCTAGCCAAATCCTACTCGTTACTCTCAGTACCACGGCCTCACAAAGGCTGGTCTGGAGTTGCTAGTACCGAGGGCTCGAGCTCGTAGACAATGGTTATGGTCGGCACATTAAGCTGGCCGTATCCTCAATGCGCGTCTGCGGGCCGCTGCAGGTTTAATTTCCGCAAGAGTTTGAATTTATTTGTTCAACTTTGAGAGCGGGAGATATAAACAAGATAGTTCCGCCGCGGCCTTTGTATGGCCCGACTTCTCCCACACAGTCAACACTCGAGAGAGGGCCGACCTCGCCGGACGTCCCGTCAAAAACGAATGGAGAGCCGCCCTCCCGCCTCTTCACTCTCTTCTCTTTCCCGAGACGGGCTCTTTCATCTGCTTTCTTCTGTCGCTAATGCTGAGAGCAGCGCGCGGCGGGGGTCTGAACGGACCGAGCTCGGGGTTCTGTGGAAAGGTGTCCCAGCTCTGACGAGGCACAACCATTGAACTCTGTCCCAGACTCTGCCACCTCAGACTCTGACCGTCCCAGACTCTGCCACCTCAGACTCAGACCATCCCAGACGCTTCCACCTCAGTCTCAGACTCAGACTGTCGCATAGTGCGCCATCCGAGAACCCTGTCGCCCGTGCTCGGCCCCAGACGCCATCAAGTCGGCCGCAAGGAGCGGCTCCACTCTCCGGCTCAGCAGGCACCGCCTGTGTGACGATAAAACCGGCCCGGGAATGGATCCGACGCGACGCCGCCAGCTCTTCAATGGTCCAAAGTTTAAAACTCTATCGAGCATGTGAAAATGAAAAGCCGGCCGCGAACCGGTACCGAATACAAACGGTTCTCATTATCGATGTGGACGGCGAGTCGACCCGGCCTGGGAGCGAGCCGGAGGGACGGCGCCGCCGGCAAACTAACGACATTAGGCCGATTGCGTCCGTCAAGTTGAGTGTGGGACAAACAGCTTCGTCACCTGAGCAGGGAGATGGCAGAGAGCCGTTAGTTGGATGGGTCGGTGACTATCCCTTCAGTGGAGTTGAGAGTTGAGCTCGTATTGAATCGCAAGTCTATAGGAGACAAACTGTGAGTAAGTGAGTGTGGATTCGAGTTACTATGAGTACCGAACGACTAGTTGATGTCTTCTGAATTTATCAAATAGTTACTAGAGAGTGTGCAACGGTGCCGTAAGTCGTGCAGTGACACTTTCAGCTGTCGCAGTGACGCCAGACAACAGCCGGCAGGCGGCGCAACTATTTCTGGAGGCAAATTAGCCGACAGACTGGCGTTTGGTCGATATCAAATGCAGTTGCACCCCTTAATTATTCAATAAACTTGCAGCGATCGTCGTGACGTCCAGCTGTGCAGCTCATTATGTGGAGATCCAAAGGGCTCCGGCGACTGTCGCCCCGCTCCCACGCTGTGTGACAGGTCGTCCGCCTCCCACGCCGGACCAATCGACGTCCCACGGCCACCTGAGTGGACGCCCCCGCTCATGGACCTCATCCACGGGTTAGGAGAGAATGAATGAATCTGGGTGGACGGGATGGGCCTGTGTGAAATGGAATACGACAGGTCGGACTGAATAGGACGAATGGTATATTGGAGAGCTGCAAGACCTCTGGCTTTTGCTCACTGATGATGCAACTGGGTACAGGCCAGGACACTACGTCTTTGTGCTGAAGCAAACATCTTACGAGGTTTGAGCAATAAACTGCACATTGTCTGTATTGACGCCCCGATATTCATCTTGTCCGCGACTCGCAATTCGCAACGCTCGCATCGATCGCTGAAAAAGTTTCCTCAGTGAACTGTCGGTACCAAATATGTGGCTTGAAGTGAGCCGCGCACTTGGCTGGTATTGTTTTGCCAGCTCCGGGCGTAACTGATGGATGTTTCATCAGGCTAAGAGGCATCGATGAGGGCCTCACCGGTGCAGCGGCAAAAACAATGTCTCAATCGTGCGGCACGGAGCGCTCGAGAAAACGTACGGGAGGGTGACGGATGGTGGAGCAAACATCCCTTATTGAGTAGTCGGGAGGCGGGGCGATTTCGACGGCTGTCAGTTGGTGCGTGCTGCCGGAAATGTTTGGCACTTGGGAGCTCGATGATAAACTTTGTGCATGGTGTTGTGTCTCACCCAATCGTAGTTTCAAACTAAACTTCGGGTATTTGAAATACTCAAATCGTATCGCAGAAACTAACCCATTTAACGTTTTGAATTACACTAGAAGTGTGCGTTCCAACTTCTTTAGTCGGTGCTTGATATTTGTGAATGTTTTTTTTTATTATTACGAGCGAGCGAGCGCAGCGAGCGAAGCGAGTCTTTTCAATATAACGGAAAAATCTCAGTATGGGCGGCCCGGCCCGGCCCGGCCCAGCCCGGCCCGGCCCGGCCCGGCCCGGCCCGGCCCGGCCTGTAACGCTTTTGAGAGGCTTATATCTCAGCAACCGCTGGACCGATTGGCCTGCGGTCTTTTTTGCTGGGTAGCCCCATCCCTTCTACCCCGTAATTGACTACTTTTGATACATCTCAGTGACCATCGTGGCACGTGCCACGTGAAAAGTCAAGGGTGTTCAAGCTGTTTTACAAAAGTAGTGATTTTGAGAGGCTCATATCTCAGCAGCCGCTTGGGCGATTGGCTTGCGGTAATTTTTATAGGGTAGCTGCATCCTTTCTACCAAAAATAGGATACTCTCCATGCATGTGGGTCACCCCCAGTGCACGTGCAAAATACAACAATAAGAGGTGTCAAATTTGTTCCCATTTTAATAACTCGGTAATTACTGGGGCGATTTCGCTGAAACTTGGCAAACAGGTAGGCACCCACCAGGCAATGCATTCCTATGTGTTGCGGTTAAGGTGCTACTGCACGTGCGCACGTGCAAGGGGCGCTTCCAGATCTCGAGAACGGCTGGGCCGATTGCGCTCAAATTTGGTACACAGTTGGAGACCGGTTAGTAGGGTGCCGTGCAAAAGTCATTTTGGACCCCGTTTGCACGTGCGCACGTGCAGAATGCCGCCTCCAGATCTCAGGAACGGCTGGGCCGATTGCGTTCAAATTTGGTACACCGCTAGCGACCGGTTAGAAGGGTGCTTTGCGCAAGCCCGTTGGAAGTACCCTCTCGCCCTTCCGCACGTGCAGGGCTCACTATCTCGCTCGCTCGTTCTTCGCCCAAAAGGCGTTTTACTGGTTCTTACCGTCGCTGTGACCTGTGTGATCTGAACTAACAAGGACGTAAATAGTTACTACCGTGACCTCAACTGCTCTGTATACATGGACGTTATAGCCTGGACTGACTTGGTGACCTGTCCCCGTTTGTCCACGGTTCGTCTGCTCCCCTGCCCAATGTTCATTCTCTCATACGGGTTGTTCACTCATTTGCCCGCTCTCTCATGGAGATCGTTCCCTCACCTGTCCATGTGCCATACGGGTTGTCCCTCCCCATACGGGTTGTCCGTTCTTACCTGTCCGCATGCCCTACGGATTGTCCTCTCCCAGTACGGGTCGTACCCTCACCTGTCCGCGTGCCGTACGGATTGTGCTCTCACCTGTCCGCGTGCCGTACGGGTTGTCCCGGTGCAGCGGCGACTGGCTGACGTGGTTCTCGGTGCGGCTCGGGGTGCTCAGACTGACGGGACCGGCGGCAGGCACCGCACCTGCCGAGTACTCCTGATAGTAGGTGGTGCCGTTGGCCCGCTCGGCAGCGCCGTTAGAGGCCAGCGTGGCGCCCGCCGGCGACGGGAAGTATCCGTACGACGTGAAACTCGCTGAAACGTACCGCAGGGAGGTTACTTCGGGGCGAGACGCGACGGATGAGACACACGTACATGGACCGAATATGCTTTTGTAGTCTTGGGAATGATAATGATCCATTGAACATTTGATTAATCGTTTTGGGGTGTTTCTGGCATCAGTATCACCTCTTGTCACATATTGTTGTGCAAAACTGATGAATATTTAAGGCGCATGGCACATAAAGGTCGCTGCTTTTCCACACATCATGTCATAGTGCAGTCACAGAATAGATTTGAATTGCATAAAAACGGCTCACGGGCATGTTACACATTATGCTCGCATTTATCACGCGAATAACATGGAATTGGTGATCTGGTCAGAGTGCTGTCGTGCTCCTACCAGGCAAATGCTTTGGGAATTTTGTTTCTTTGAAAAAGCGGAGAACGTTGCAGCGCAGGTAAGTCGACATATCGGCTTTGGAAACACAACCTCCACTGTCAACGTAGGGAACACACCGGTTTTCATAGTCAAGATCTCAACACACATCAAAATACAGAGTTCACATACCCACGCATCAAGAGAAAGAAGGAAAACGATCGTAGAAGTAACACACTAATTACGAACTAGATAGATTACTACAGAGATAGATCACTAGATCGCTAACTCGAGAGATGTCACCTAGAGTCTAGCTAGAACACCGTCTAATTCACAGCATCTCACCTATCAGCGGACGGCCGCCGACTACGCGATACTAACTTCAGACGCAATATCGGAGAGCGCTGCCGACTCCTCAATCGCCCCCGCTCCAATACAGACTAGGAATATCGTCTAGAACTACGGATATTCGCCTCTCTATTCGGCCGAGGAGTCCACTCGTCTAGATCTAGTGTTAATATCATCGGGCGCATTTACCTCTAAAGCCCGGTCGTAAATACGGGGCCGACTCGGCCGCGGAAGATCCGCCTAAATCCCTACGGCTACTGCTATGTATTCGGCAGATATATAGTCAGGCTACACACTCATTAGGCATTATCCTTACCTAATTTATCGCCGCCAGGATTGGCCAGTGGGCGCGGGGCGCAGCTCACTTTGTCGGCTCGGAGCCAAATGAGAAGTGAGTTGAGTCGCGGCACGCGGGCCGCACTAATCCCTCGCCCGCTCCACTGACATTACCCTCTTTACTGGATGAGTCGTTGTGGGAGGATGGAGGAGCACTTGGGTACTGCTGGTCTGGGTTCTCCGGTGGCTGCACATGCTGGGCCGAACACTGGCGACTACGCCGGCGGTGGTCTAACGACAGGGCGACTAGGCGACTAGAGGTGGCGGCGGAGACTACTGGACAGCCGTCGCCGCGGCGGCGGGGGCGGCAGAAGCCCCAGCCGGCGCAGCCAATAGGATCTAGCTGTGTGCCAGTCTTATGGCGGAACACGCTCATGCACCATTCAGTGCGCTGCAGCTACAGCCGCCCCCGCCGCCGCCGCCACCGCCGCCGCCACCTCTAACGCCGAGTTTTCGCACCCAGTCAGACCCCGCCCACAACCGCCATACCGCTCAGACCGACAGGCGAAGTCACCGGTAGAACGCAGATTACCGAAGAATAATGTGCTGATTAAAAAAAAATGACGTCACCATCAACAGCACATTGTACTGATTCCGTCACAATTTACATACTAACCCTCGCCCTGGCAGGGCATTTTTCATAACACGGCCTGGCAGGGGGGGGGGGGGGTCGATGCGACCCCCCCCTCGCGATTGGCTCCTATAGCACCTAGAAACACCAAATTTGGTAGGTAGGTTGGCCCCCCGGAGTTCTCGCCCCTGTGCAAATTTGGTTGCTCTAGGTCAATATTTAGGGGGGTTTTGGGGGGTATAAATGTAAAAATTTTGCTAAAAACAGGTCAAAAGTTTTTCGCTTATAACTTTTGATCTAATTAAGATAGAGCAAAAAGAAAAGCGCCAGTGAACTCAGCACGTCAAGGCGCGTCGAATGATATACTTTTTAGCTTGCTTAAGTGTACTTAAAGTTTTTCTTAATTTTTAAGTAAACTTTAATTAATCAATTAAGTTCAAGTTAACCAAATTGCATCATATCGCATATCATTCGATTCGGCTGATCACCAGGAACACAATGACACCATTTTTTAAGCTCTAGCGTCATTATGTGCCAAGTTATTGGCAAAAACGTCATTTGACCTCAGTTGACCTCATTTGACCTGACCCATGGATAAGTGCACCAAACAAAGAAGCACCAAGTGACCTGCTGTTAAGAACTGTGGTTTCAAAGCACAAAAGTGATAGAACGAAGCGGATATCTCCAGTATTTTCCGAATTTAGTATTTTCCCATAAGCTTAACATTACGACGTAATGACCTCTAACTGACCTCAGGTCAGTGACCTCAAAAAACCCGAACTATATGTTATACAACTCGGTGAACTTAGCACACCCTAAAAATTTGAAGGAAATCAGTCCAAAACTGTGAGCTGGGCAGGTGCAAAAAGAAAATTGAAATTTGACCATGACCTTGTACCGGTTTTTCTGACCTGGTGACCTGACCCAAGGTCACCCGGACCTGAAATTTTCAGGTTATATGTAAAAAGGTTGCTCCATAGGCTGTGCCAAATTTGGCGGCGCTGCGCGCCGCCGTTTTTACGCTATCTTCGAAAAACCTTAGGGGGGGTCGCATCGACCCCCCCTGCCAGGGCGAGGGCTAAGCTGAGCTGGTAGGAAGAAGTTTGTTTGCAATTCGGAAATGAACGGTTGGGTAAGAAGCAAGGGAACTGGTAGTTATATCAATGGAACACTAGCCTGGACATCATTTTTGTTTCTTTTTCCTTGAGCAATGCTAAGTTGTCTACGCACGCATCAGTTTGCGGGCCGATAACTGCCATCTGTGGCTGTCGTTAGTGTATTGGCCGGGAGGCGCACCCGCAGACTGGCGGGATACCACCTCGATCCCAGACATCCGGTCGACCGCCCGGCACAGAGAGAGCACATTGAATAACACATGCACACACGACACGAAGGCTCCGCGGAGCACACAACGGCCGGAGCACACAAACAAGACGGAACCCACGCTCTCCGGCGCGGAGCACAGCGAAAACACGCAGCACATCAAGAGTGTAACAGCGAAACGCGATATTGCACATCGGTAAAACGCTTCATATATGTGTAATAAGTAACACTGGTGTTACAATAGAAACTGGGGCGGTATGGAGCGTCCGTGAAACGCTGCACGGCTCGATATCAAAACTCTGTCCTCTGCAAAGAGGTGGTCGGAAAAGGTGATCATTGCGACGAGCTTGTTAAATCCACCCAGCAGGCAAACAACGCAAGCGATAACAGTGAACAAACATTGGCGAAGTCAAAGCATCGTGACAGATATTTGTGTGGGATCTTTGACAGCATGATATGATATGCAAGGACATGAAAGTGATGGCTGAATCTGAAGCGACAAGCCGACCCACCCACGTATTGAAGTTATATCTGAATCGACTGGTTTACAATAGAATCCTGCTGTACGATAGAGTAATAACGTCAACAAATAATAAGGTATCTTTATGTATAATAACATTTGTAATATTGCTGGTAGATGTGGACTTTCGAATCTATCACTGTTCGCTTCACGTTACAACGCATCAAATGGAATTATGGCCATTACTTTGTCCGAGACGAGGTGACGAAAAAGCACTGAAATCGAGCGCTGAGGAAAATATTACCGGGGACCTTACAGCTAACAAAATGGAGTCATGCCTCGATTCATCTACCGATACTCTTAATGTAAACCTTAACCTATCCCTAAAGGCAGAAGCCCAGCTATCGCTAGAACACCTATATAACAACCAGATCGACAAACGTAAAAGACTGCACAACTACCTGAGGAGAGATGGGATTCAAATGGATTATATACCTAGACGTGACTCTCAGTCTCAACTGGCCACTGTTGCCACAACTAACACCGATAACCGAGGACCAAGATGACATGGCTAGCGAGAGACGGGCGGCGCTTGACCGTCCGTTCGTGTTGGGTGCCGCTGGGGGCGGCCCGCCCGCCTATGGACAAGTGTACCTGAGATAGTAACCGCGACCCGGTCCCGGTCGGACCGTCTGCGCGTCGGTCTGGCCTGCGTCCAACGGGGCCGACGTGGCCATCAGTGGCAGCCGCCGCCGCTTTGACACGACGATAGCGGCGTCATAACTCGTCGCCGAGCGCTCGGGCCGACCGCCGAGACCAGTGACGCCAGCTGGCCGCCGCCCAGCCGACCGCAGCCGGTGGTCAGTGGGCCCGACCCGCCCCCGACCGGCCCCCGGGGGCCTCCAGAACCCTCACTGGTCCCCCGGCGCTGACCGCCACACGTACAGGGACACGGGCGCCGCGGCGGCAGCGGCGGCGGCGGCGGGTGCTTCTGCCGACCGCTGGGAGCCCGCCGGCCACAACATGAAGTAGGGGTGGGCGGCGGCGGCGGCGGTGACGGCGGCGGCGGCGCGGCGCCGGCCGGTCCGGCGGCGACGGCCTCACAACGGCAGCGCGTGCAGACCGTACAGGCCCAGCTCGGGGAGGTAGGGCACCATCTGGGCCGGAATATTACCTGCATACGGGAAACCGAAGCCGGCGTAGCCAGAGTAGCCGCGGCCGGCGTAGGCGGCGTAGGCTGCTGCCGCTGGGAAGCCTGCAACACGCCCCGGCCAGGTCAGGTCAGGTCATGACAGGTCAGCAAACATGACAAACAGAGGCGGACGACCCGGCGGCAGAATGAATGACGTCATCAAAATGATAATTCTGTCAAATCATCTTTTGACTTAAACTGACAACGCCCAAGCGATGATATGCGATGCCTCTGACGCTGGGTCGTCCGCAAATCAAACAAACGAGAAGCGAGCATATTCACAGGGTTGCCAGCAGTGGACTAATAGCGTCTATAGACTAGTCCGTCCCCCTTAGCTGAGCACCTGTTCACTAGCGGGCCAAGCGAACCCGGCTCAGACGCGCTAAGCAGCCTATGCTAACGTATTGTTCCACTGCGGCAACTCGTGGGGACACAGATTGTTGAGACAAAATTTTGTGAGGCAGTTTAACTTTTTATATGAAATTTTGTAAGGTTGCCTTCAGCGAGGCGGTTCATCATGACACAGCATGGTATTGGATTCGGAATCGGTTACGTTGCAGCTAGGGAAAATATTTACAGAAATTTCACGGCTTTTGTTGGATGTTAATGTTAGAACCCAGAAGAAAGAAAGCCCAAAGCTCAGAAACAGAAGCCCGTTTAAAGAAGGCACCGAGGGAGGTCCCAGAAGCGGAGTGTCCCAGCAGCCATGCATGTGAAAAGGTGTCCACAGAGAAGCATTAACGCACGACGCGTGTAGTGAAACAATGAAGCTAAACTACTGAAAAACAAGTGACTTTATCACTGTTTAGGAGCTACTCTACAAGCGCTACCACTGAGTGCTGCTCTGTTTAAGTCGGGAGCGCCCGGCTGTGCGCCGTGATTGGGTCGCTCGATTCGAGCCGACTGGACAGGCGGTGACCTGCCGCGATTGGTGAGCGAGGTCAAAGGTCAGAGGGGGGCGGCTGAGAGGCGCGGGGGCGGGGGCGGGGCGTCACCCCCGTCAGACCAGCAGTCAGCGCGTGGCGGCACTACTCCGCGGCGAAACGATGGAAAGGTACGTACCGTTGTGTCGCACCCCCAGTGACCACACGAGGAGGGGGAACTCGAGGATAACGAAAGAGAGACAGAGGAAGGACGCGGCACGGAGCCGGACGGGAAGAGAGTGAGAGAGGGTGAGAAGGCGACGGACTAGCCCGTGGGTTCTGGCCGGCGGGCGGACAGGGCGTGGCAAAGAGAAGGGCGGGTGGCACTGCTTCCCAGGCCAACGGGGTCAAAGAAGGTCGCCTAAACACCGGGCTGTGTAGAATTTCTGGAGTGAATTTTGTGTGCCGTAAGGGCACTGGGATCTGACGATCTACCCACTAGCTATGGGTGCCGATACTGGACTAACAGCTATGCTGTACAGCCAACTGAATGGGAAAAACGAGCGAGCAACGGATTGCGGGGACGGCCGAGTCTGCCCCCGTCCGACCCGCCAGGCCAGACCACAGGGCTGCGTCCAAGGCAACTCAGAAGAAATCAGCCGCCACGAACATGAGGCCAAGGAAGGTGTGAGGTCACTGGGAGCTCGTGCCAAGTTTGCCATGCCGCCCTCCAGCCAATCAACATCAGCTTTAGATCTGAGTCAGCCAATCAGGGCCCTCCCTCCAGACCTGAGACAGGCGCAGAGTTTAATCGCTCTGACAGGTGTGCATACAATGATTAAGAGCCCGGTTCACTACGATCTACGTCTACTGCACTACGTCTACTACTCACTACCAACTACTGATTAGCCGTATCGCTGGGCAGATTAGAAAATGGACAGAAAATAATCGTTCGACGCATTTATTGAGTGAAAGAGGTTAAATACAAAGCTAATGACACTGATTCAGACGAAAGGGGGGCCTTGGCACAAAGCAAAAGTTGACCCGGGAGGGGGCGGCCCGATGGCGGGCGGGGCGGCGGGGAGACTGGGGGACCCAGCGGGGCGGGGGCGGCCGCCAGCACCTTTCTCCGAGCTGTGGTCACCGGGAGGGCGACCCAACGAGACGTTATGCTACCGCGAGCCCCACAGAACAGACAGAAGACGAGGCCGTGAGGTCGCGCACACAGACACACTCACAGAGGAGAGATAGGTGAGATAGAGAAAGAGAGAAACTGAGAGCTCAGACGAAACCGGCGCGCCCGGCCGGTGCTCAATGTCGGGCCCAGTCTCCCCGCCGCACACAGACATACATACAACGGCAGGTAACACAGGCATACCCTCCCCCTCCCCTCCCTCACTCAGCCCCCCGCGGTCAACCGCTAACAAGAACACAGCGACGATGCGACGAACGCGGACAACACCAGTATCGCGCACGCTCCGTCCCTCCTGACTTAGTCACTCGCTCCGTCCTTCAGTCACGCGCTCAGTCTGGGGCCACCACACTGTGTCCCCTCTAAAATATATACGGTAACTCGGCGTCTTTACTGCTGCACGTAAGTACAAATACAGGCAATGTACGTACTAAATCAACAACTTAAGTACTCGTACGCAATGAAAGGATTTCAGCCAGCCCAACAGCAGCGGCTTACTAGTTAGGTTTGAGAAATTATAGAGAATTGCAGGGAACTCACTAAAACGGATTGTGGTCGGACCTCACAAAAAGAAACTAACCCTCTTGAGCATTTAAATGGAATTACCCTTGCAAACAGCAGCCCACTTAGACTCGAGAAGGGTACACGTGAGACTGTCCGACTCTCGGCTGGTGTGAGAGACGCGCCGCCGAGGCCGCTGGACTGGCCGTCGGCTCATTCCCATATTACGCACGGGTTGATGGTCTAACCCACAAACCACAGGATAGAAAACTCAGCGGTTTGTACTATTGCTTCTCAATACTAATTTGGAAGACACTGGTGGCCGGCAGCCGACTCCGAAATTCAGCTAGATGTCGTTAAAGCTCGCTAGACCTCGCCAAGTCCATCCGTCAGCCGGCAGTGCGCGGATGCCTGTGACACCGGCACAAAGCTGGGCGTAGGCGGAGCTCAAGGCGATTGTGAAAAGACAGAGAGACATGGGCACCGAGAGTGAGTTAGTGTCAGCAATATCGCTTGCTACTTTTACCAAAATAATTGTGTATAAAATTGGAATCATGAGGCACCCTTTGGCGCTAAGCTATATGACTAACCCGTGGCTAATTTTCACCGGGCTAGTGAGCTAAGATGGCTAAACTATTTTCGTGTACAAAATTCATGGGACATTTTAGTGTCCAATGGCATTTTAGTTTCGACTATATAAACTAATTATAACTAAATCCACCAGAATCTTGCCGTTTTCCAAATTACAACCGACATAACTTTAGGGAGCAACATTATGAATGAAACAAATAATTTTTAAAAGCGTTTGCTGCATGGTGATCGTGGCCAACAGCGTAAACCGACAGAGAGAGATAGAGAGACTCTATTCACAGAGAGAAAGACTCTCCTACGAACGTCAATTCGTCCGGCCCTGCATTCCAGTGACACCCTCCGGGGCGCAGCGCAAAATAGCCTCACAGGTAAGGGTGAAACACTTCAAATAACGAGATTCAAGCTAGTGTCGTATAACACAGATATACAACAGCACGAAAACATGCACGTCTTTGTTCATTATTACTGCCGTTATTGCTGGGCGTTCGGACTGCGCCGCGCGGCGGTCGCAGCGAGTATCATACACGGCACGCTCTCGGGCGCGTGCGGCTCGGAGCCACCGGGGCACGCCCCGGGCCGGGGGCCAGTCTACAGGCCCACCGGGATCTGGTAGTACTGCTCCAGGCCGCCGAGACCGGCCAGGGTGGGCAGCGCGTGCTGCGTCATGGCGCCTGGCGCCGCCGCTGCCGACAGGCCGCCGGCGAACAGTTTCTTGCAGCTGGCCAGGTCGAAGCCGTGCAGGGGCGCGCCGGCCAGGCCGACCTGACCCAGCGAGTGAGCGCCGAGCAGCGGCGCGCTGGGCAGCGCCGTGGGCGGCGCGCTGGCCACGCAGGCTGCCACGGAGCTGGGCACGGAGTAGGGGCTGTAGCGGTACGCGGCGAGCGAGGGGAGTCCCGGCGAGACGAGCACCAACTCACCGTAGCCGCCGCGAGCCGCCGCTCGGCCGCGCGCCAGCGTCTGCGGCAGCATCACCTCCTTGGGCTGCGCCTTCTTACACTCGACCTGCAGCAGAGTGGGGGAGCGGCGCCGGAGGGGCGGGGTCAACGGTGTCACCCGCCGCCGACCGCGTCCAGGGCTGGACGACAGGAAGGGCATCGGCCTCACCGCGCATAGGAAGGGCTGTCGACCCGAGATACAGACCATCCAACACAGCATGGGACGATTGAGATGTAAGAGTAGTGGTGGCTATCTTCTACGTGACAGTACCGCATGTGATCGAGCCGGATATGCAAATAATTTCATGAATATCCTTTTTCACTGCGTCAAACTCAGCCTATGACTATGAGATGCATTGGAAATCATGACTGTGCTTGACACATGGCCAAAGTTATGCATTCTATAGTAAAAGTTGCGTCGCTGAGCTTTGGAATGGCACTGAGCTCCAAGTTCTGCGATCAGGTCGTCTCCGTTTGACCCCCCGACCCACGCTGGCCGATCGGCTCCGAGGCGAGCCGAGGAGACCGTTCGTGCCGATTCGCAAACACAGCCCGCGCATAAATCTGGCGGCAAACTATTTTGGATGGCGAGCGGCTCTGCCGGCGATCCGATCCATTCTCGAGTTGATCCGCCGGCCCACGATGCTGAATTTATTCGCCGGCCTGAGCTGGTGTCAGCAGAATGAACAGACAGAGTCGGCTGGGCCCGAGGAGCTGCCTCCCCAACCGTGCCGGGCCGCGACGGAACCGATGGGACCGGGCTGAAAATATTCTCAGCTTTGGGCCGGCTCGTTCGCCCAGCTGATTGTCAGTCAGGCTCGGAAAGTGTCCATATTCCAAACTCAATGATTGGGTGTATCAATGCTGATTTTATTTTGAATAATTGTTACATTGCATAGATGATATTCACCGCGGCATTGATCGCCAATGAAGCGGGATGTCGCGCTTTTTGACACCATTGAAACTATGATCTGCTACTTTTCCGGCTTCTCGGGCCGACTCTGCCGCTCGGTCCGTTCATTTTTGTCGTCCCCGGGCGGCCGTTTCTCCCGTCTGCACGGGACGGCCGCCGGTGAGCGTCGCCAGAAGCGCAGAGTGGCTGGTAAGCTTTTGATGACGGAACAAATGGCTCGACACATCGCCCCATCGGCTGATTTCAAACAGCAGTTTTACTGGGAGAAGTTCGCTATGAGCTGGGCTGGAACAACTAAGCAGTTGAGCGGTTCGCCGAATTCGGTTAGGACATAAAACGCTCTGTAAATCCTCCGAGGCACGGCAATCGGGGTCTTGATCAGCGGCCGCTCGGCAAAAATATCAAAATGAAACAATTTATGAGCCAGCACTTTGATGTAGCTGGAAGCGGGTGGTGCCGACGAGTTTTGCTGATGTGCAAAGTGCATTGTATTTGTTCTTTTTTTTTTTTACAATTTTCCTGTCAGACTTTATCGGTAGGTGCAGGAGGTGCTGCCCTGTTTTTAGATCAAAGTTACCGCAAAAAATGTACGGTTCTCAATCTAAAATGTAATTTGTCAACATTTACATTGGAGCGTACATCAAGAGCACTTAGCATCTCTTCCTATAGGAAGAGATCCTATAGGATGCGATGGCTTGCATGGCCATTGTCTCGTACACATTTGTATTGCGTATTGTGTTGTTAGATCAGGTGATCAGCGTTGGGCCCGGGTACTCACCATCTTATTATTGATCTCGTGGAAATGAATCTCGCACACTTTGTCGACAACATCCTCATTCTCGAATGTGACGAATCCAAATCCTGCAAACACAGAGAGACGAGCGGCGTCAGTTTCTGCGCAACGACAAACGCAGCGCGCCTGCGACAAATCCGACGCACAGGCAGCGTCGGCCTGCGACAGATGGGCACTCACAGAAACATGTAAATCTCGGCCCGACGACGTTGTAACGACGAGCGGGCGGCGGCGGCGGCGGCGCCGGGCGGCCGCTGCGTTTATTGTCATGGCCGGCGACTGACTCGGGCACATATGGATCCATTCCGGACCGACGGGCTGGCCGCGGCACGATTGTTCAGTGCAAATAGTTCAGCGAAGTGTCGTCGCCAGATTCGAGCCAAATTGACCGAGCGCAGCGACCGAATTAAATGATGGTCGCGCCGGCAATGTCTGCGGTGGCGCGGTCGTGGTGCGCCGTGACCGCGCCGCGCCGCGCCGCGGTACGTGCTAAGAGCTAAAAGGGTGGGAGTTGGAATGGTAGCTGTAAATGTACGGCAGGAAGAAGGTGAACGCAATGGAACCTTGTAGTAGCATCAGCCCTTATAACAATACGCACAGCAGAAAACAGTTCTGTTTGCGAGCTGTATTGCTTGAATTCATTATAAAATTCATTCATTTCATTCATAAAATTCATTCATTCATTCATAAAATTCATTAAAAATTCAGAATTCATCACTACTGTTATCTACTGTTATCTACTGTACTACTGTTATCTGTGATAGTAATGTTCAAGTTGTTGGTAACTAAAATTATCATTAATGTTGATGTTTTGTGGGATACTCAAGTGCACCGTGGCACCATGCGAAAACGTCTTTAGTTTGCTCCAATTTTCGATCGTTTGGAGGATAAGAAGCGCGCCCCTGTGTAGGAGGGATCAGTCGACTCGTCGGACAACCGATCGCTCGGACAAGCTCTGACGTCACCAGGTCGGTCTCTGACGTGTCCTGAGACTCCATTAGCCTGAGTCCCATTCCGGCGGGGTCGGGGGTCGGGGGGGGGGGCACAGAGCGACATCAATCAGCGAGCCGCTGGCACGGATTTCCGGTGATCGAGGGGGGGGGGCGGAGTGCCGAGTTCCTCCTCGCCCCCGGGCCCTCCCTCTGCCGAATTCCTGAGATGCCGGGCGACAGCGCCACGCGGGTACTGGCGAGGAGTGTGAAGAAGAGCCGGGGTTTGGAACGCACCTTGGAACGATGTACTCGTATTTCGATTTTGGATTATAATTCATGGTGAAAATGGAAGGCTTTATCAGAACGTGTGGTACTGTAAATTATGTCCCGGCCAAGGCAGACATTTTCGTTGATTTTTTTTTTGTCGTCCATTTAACGGGAAATTCGACATTTCCTCCTGCAGTTCATGCGGCCTTCCGTGGCCTCCTGTCTTTGACTCTAAAATGCCTCGTTGGAATAACATGGATTTGAGTCGCCCTTCTCCAGACACAGTTTTATGTGGTTCATGGAAATATACCTTCTTACACCAACGTAATTTGGAACTTACTTAGGAAGTGGAAAGGTGATTATACACAATGTTTCATGTAATTACTGGCGGTTTCGCACATAATCACGAATTCGTGCCTAGCTATCTTGCAAACAATCTGCTTCAGAAGCTACCATGTAATCAGAGCTAGCATATTCAGGCTATAATATGCCACAAAATGATACCTTTGTAGAGAAACGTTTAAGCCCACGAATGTTTGCTTTCCCTGACGTTAAATGTTCTAACTTGATGTTGATCGATCATAAATTGTCGATGTCGATGACCATTAAAGAGCTACAGACCTAGAACACGCTTGGTGTTGTTTTTCTTAATGTTTGCCTCGGAATTTTAAATGTGTTTGGACAAAAAAGGGCATCGCACCCAAAGCATTAGACGATTGCGGCTTTCGTATACGTTTTGTATGCGACGGTTATCATCATATTGCTGAGTTTCGTGAGGGCACCATCCCTGTTCGATCATATCGAACCCACTACACAAACAAGCAATTAAAACGTCTCGCTCGAGGTGGTCCGCCCAAAATACGCCACCGCTACCGGCCAGCAGTGGACCTCACTGCAACGAGTGTCGGCAGCGATTGCATACATATGAGAGGTGAATGAAAACATCTACCCCGAACTCGCTACTGGCGACGTCAGATTTAGCTGCGTGCGTTCAGGCTAAATCCTTGTGCCAGAGTGTTGTGTGTACGACCCTGGGCCTGATTCTGTCCCGACACCTTCGTCCCTGACCTGCCGCAGCAGATAATCCGCAGACCCAACCTGGCCCGGCAGACGCGCCAGGAATCGCCAGCCGCTGCGCCGTAACCGCCCCAGTTGACGAGACGTGACGGCGACAATGCCGCCGCGCCGCCATCGCCTCCTGCGCTACGATGGTCCGCCACGCCCTGATGGCACTGAAGCGCGCTCTGCATCCCAATACTGCCTCTTTTTTGCACAGTTCCACTGCCGACCAACCCAATTAGCCGCTGCATTCGCGACATCGTTGGGAGTCGGCAGTCGCCAGATCTTTGGCCCGAACGGATATAATGGCACGGTTTTTCTTCATCTCGGAAAAAACAGACGCAATGAATGGAATTTAAGACGTGCACTGTCTGCCAAGCCACGAGCCCGAATGGACCATTTGACAGTGTGCCATGCATCGATGAATCGTTATTGTCAATTTGCGCTTCCAATTCCGACAGAACAATGGCGTTTGAAAACAAACAGCGAGCTTCAAAGGAACGCTCAATATACACAGTGCCTGGCAATAAATTTAGCGCCGTCTTAATTACACGCCCTCATTTATCAGCGTCGCGTTCGATTATCCTCCTCGAGACGACGCAAATTCAAGACGGACGCGAATTCGAGGCAGGCGTAAATACGAGGGAGTTCTACGCGGTAGAGTATCGCTCGCCTCAGATCCCTGGACTGCGCCCGGGGTACTTCCGTGGCACGATGGCTCGAGCACAGGCGCTTGCTTAGCTATGACGCGTGCCGGCGTCACCTTTCGTGGCAGATTCCGAACGTGCTCGACGCCCCAGCGGCACGAGTCCATTCGTCTCTGTTGGTCGGGAGACGCGTGAAACCGCAGTGACAACAGTAGAGAGCATTGTCGGTTTATTTGTGTTCGAATCGGACCGTCGTTTGTCAAGCACGATCGGATCACAAGGGAGGGGAAGTGACAGGCTGGGTGCCGTGCTTTCGGCACGGTTTGACACTCCGCTTACTGCTCTCACTGTTTTCTCCGTTAGCTGTTTGCCCCGACACAGTGAGATGTTTGTCCTGGTGACCAACGTGAGAAGGGCCAGACTGGTCATACCGAAATGCGGACCAGTCAGCGCGGTGAGGAAGTTGTTCTAACTGCACCGCTCCGCTGTTGTGCTCTCATCTATCCGTCCCCCTGCGTCCAGTCACGCTCCAATCGCACACCTCCGTCGCCACTGTCAGTCCATCCGACGGCCGAGTAAAGTCGAACCGGCGCCAGAGCTGTTTGCTGAGAAAATAGCCGGGTGCGGGGACGACCGGCGAACTAACGCCGCCTGTCCCACGCGCTCCGCGACCCGCACCATGGCAAATGGAAGCGCTTTCGAACGTAAACACTGGCGGAAAATTAGCAACAATCGCTGGGCGGTGCTCCTGATGTTAGCGGGCGGACCGCCGTGGCCGCGCCGGGCGGTGTTATGCCCGTGTGTCTCCCGAGCGGTGCAGTCTCGTGTGATGCGGCACAGCATACCAGTACAGGCAGACGCCGCCGCGCCGGCCGGCCTCGGCCTGTAGCCGGCTGCCACGAGCGGAAAATAACGCTAATGGGAATCAATGAACTTTCCTGAAGACACTTGATGCATCGACTGTTTACGAACAGATAATAAAACAGTAAACAATCCAGCTAAAAATTCGCGTATCCCTTACCTTGTTTTTATTAGTGTCACCATGTTTATAAGAAAGAAAAGTTCAATTATTTATCTCGCTTCTCCATAACAAGATTACAGGGGATTATTACCACAAGTTGTTCCGCTCTTGAAAAGAACCGGTTCAAACTTCTTAGTGATTTTATCCTCGAAAGGTTGCTTATTTTTGTGGGTGGTTCGATTGGCACGACTTCCACACGCGGTTTAGAGCCGATACAATATTGAGCTGAAAATGGTCGGCGCTGAAAATTGAATGCCAACTCTCCTCGAAGGAAATGGTCTTTCAAACACCTATTCCCGTTTATCGCCGGCGTCCAGTCGGTATTAGATTCGGTCAAATTTAGATCGAACCGTACCAGGAATTGGAAAGAGCGAAGCTCATCAAAACCGCTATAAAGCAGCCGCCCGGTGCAATTCCCCTCCCGCGGCGAGGGCCGGCCTTCTTCCACGGAACGAGGAGCGCACTTTGGACCGGGCCGGCCCTTCAGACGTCCTCAGACGAGTAACAAACTCGGGTGGGTCCCGACCAGCGGTGGACGGCCCAGTATAACCCCATAAAACTCGGTCCCAGTGCATCTAATTAACGAGTCTGGTTGGTCCGACGGCGGTCGGCCGGTCCGCTGCGCATCACTTCCTCGGTGGCACCGCGCGCTCTTTGATGAAATTGGCCCATCCGAATACCGTATTGTTAAAAGTTAGCCATATTAAGAGGCGGAGGAGCCAGAGGCTGCTCAAGAGCGCAGGTGTCTTTTGTGACCAGTTTAATTTGACTCGTAAATTAAATGAACGAAAATGCCCAGCCGTGTCATTGCCCTGATTTATAAAAGAAAAGACGAAATATTATGAAACATTGTCATGCATCTCTTACCTCGATGTCTGTTGGTCTGTTTGTCGAACATCAGCATGGCATCCTCTATCTGAAAACACACAGAGAGAAATAACTTCAGAAATGACATATCTAACAATGCGATAGTATAGTGCGCATAAGATAGTACACAGATTAGCAATCATATGTATAATATATACGCTGGTAAATGTCAAGGGTGATTTCTGGCCAGTTACTCAAAGTATTTCCAGAAACGCAACGCAGCCATCCATTGAATTGCGTCATTCCTTCATTTCTGTCTGGCACATTTCTTGACAAATGGAAATTGCTTTCAAACATAACACTGCGATATTGAGCTATCTCTTCGGTCCAGGGCGGGGACCGTCGCCCCCAATATATCCAGGGAGGCCACTCCTGGGATAGTGCTCTATGCAAACGCAGCAATTGGCCGCGGTGTCTTCATAGATATGCGGGTCCAGTCTAGTTATCTGCGATACCGGCCCCGTTCGCTGCACCCAGCCGAGATAAGCCCGGCCAGAGAGGAAGCGGGAAAATGAAAGGAAATTAAATATGTTGAATGCCATAGCGAGGAAAACTAACCGAGCCACGTCAAAGAGCACGGGCTGAACTGGCTGTGAGCCACGCCTGCTTGGACCCTAAAGGACACGGAACCAGAAAGCCTCTATGAGACAAAAAGCAAGCGCTTGCTTCAGCTTGTATTTAGACCAATAGCGTTCGCAACCAGTGTTGAAATCTATCTCGGGCTCTGCCCGTTGGTTGGCAGTAGAAACCGAACATTCTGGGTATTTTAGATCAAATTGTTTGATTGCTAACCACCTGCTATTGCTAGGATTCTTCCATCAGCGATATCTATGCTTGAACGCAACTGGGAACATTTTCAGGCATTGCGCCAGCTTCAACCATTGAAGAAACTGCCACAAGGGCGATTAAAGGGATGCGGAGCCGTGGAAATTTCAGACGGCTCCGGCTCCGGCTCCGGCTCCGGAGAAAAAATCGGCTCCGGCTCCGGCTCTGGCTCCGGGTGAAATGTTATGGCGGCTCCGGCTCCGGCTCCGGCTCCGAGTAAAATGGTCCGGCTCCGGTGGCTCCGGCTCCGGCGGCTCCGGCTCCGACTCAGTACATCTCCTATGCAATCAATTAAATACGGGTGGAAGAAAAATTGGATTGGTACACGTAGCTTCTGTATTTGCATAACAACTAACATCTAAGGCTATTTTTCTCAACAGCACATGCAATCAGCGAACAGGGTATATAAGCACGTGGCGAAATGTTATGACTATACGGCCGCGTTACTCTTTGCCATGACCGGCTCACCGCGTCCCCGCGCAAACGCACCTCGGAGAGAACTGGCAGAACAAAAGACTAGAAAGCATTGGAAAGGACATTAGAAACGCAGTCGCCGCGAATCGGAGTTCACTGAACCATCATAAGCTGACACCCGTCTCGGCTGCATTGGGGGGTGGGGGTGGGGGGGGGGGGGGGGGGGTAGGGTGGGGTGGGAAGAGACGGTGTTGGGAGTCGCAGTCCACTGCACTGGCTTCAAAACAATGGCCGTCACCTGATGACCGGTCCTCATGTTCTGGGGATGCAGTAGACGTGGGGGGGGGGGGAGGAGCAGACAGGAAGTTGATTGCGTACTGTGGGATGCTGGGGATATTCGGCTTTTTTCATTCACTTGATGGCCCATGACGTACTTACCATATGTTTTACTGCCTTATACTGTCAAACCGAACTACATAGGTCAATTATTTTTTTCCTCTTCAAAAAAAAAAATAAATAAAAAGGAGCCGGAGTCGCCCCCTTTTTTGGCGGCTCCGGCTCCGGCTCCGGCTCCGGGCTATATTGTTTCACGGCTCCGGCTCCGGCTCCGGCTCCGGGCAAAATATGCCGGCTCCGGCGGCTCCGGCTCCGACTCCGGCTCCGGCTCCGCATCCCTGAACTGAACCTTTAATTCATTTATCGTTAAGTGTCTTTATCGCAAAAAGTGGCACGTTGCAATTTAGGTAAAGCTATCGCCGACCGCAAGTGTCCTACTCAGTACTCAGGATCCATCTAAAATCGATTCCATAGGAAATAGGTCGTCATTATACCTACAAAGAACAGCCCACATAGATTAACCCGCTACGCAAACTATGAAAGTGAAATTGCATGCCAAAGTCCCAACGGGCCATTAGAGTTATTGAGCGGCCCATACGCTTCTGTGACACCGTTGCATGTTTGAGGCCGCTGCAAGGCACACGATCAATATGAGATTTTCATGTCAATGAAGATGTGTATGCCAGCTAACATGAAACATGATAGATGGCTGCCCGTTCCAGGGAAAATCATTAACCTCTTGCGCTTCATTGCGCCCGAGACGTTCTGTCAATTTTAGCCAACTTTCCCCAAACCGCGCTATCTATCATAATAACAACCAATTTGTTTTCGCTAAGTATGGTTCTGGCTTAATTATAAAGACTTTGACGAGAAGTCCACCGATGCCTAATAAAGGGTCGTTTTTGGCCATATATCTACTCACTCCTAAATATCGGTAATATTCGTCATGTAAGTAACAACCAACTCGTAATCCTGTATCCGTTCGTTATTCTTCTAACAGAAAAGGCCAACCGAAAAAGTCTGAACTTGCTCAACAGCAAAAACAAGCTATCTTTATGTCATCCACGCAAGCCATTTAGCTATCGTCAAACTGGATCGGTTATCGTCGTACCATTCTATCGGAAAATGACACAAACATGAACATCCAATCAAACGATAAGCCCCCGCGGAAGACGTCATCTGCGGTGAGCGCCAAACAAAAACGGCCGACGGCCGGCTACAAAAACCGGTCACGACCGAACCGTACTCACCCTGCCGAACTGCTCAAAGTAATTCTTGACGTCTTCCAGCGTGCTGGGCGCCGACAGGCCTCCCACGAAAATCTTCTTTGTTCGGGTGACCATCTGTGGGTGGAAAGAGACATACCTCATCAGACGAGATGGCAAGGGCGGAGCGGCAGAAGGTCTGAGGTCCGAACGCAGGAGAGCCAACACACTGCGGTCGACAAAAACGGTCGGATGAAGGCGCGATTAGCGGCCCCCAGCTAACCGGCTGTCAAAACATGGGTCGGAAGGCTCAGTGGAGCGACCGAACACGACCGTTATGTCGCTGTCACGGAACCAAGGCGGGAAACTCACGGAACTTCTACACGAGGGATCACGGAACCACGGCAGGAGGGATCACGGACTGCCACCGGTAGTTAACGGTCACGGATGGAAGGTCACGGTTACGGAAACGAAGGCCATGGGGAACGGTGAGACACAAGTAGGTCAAATAGGAAATGTTTGGGATATTTAAAGACTATGGTAGTATCCCTCTCACACCCTGTTCATTAAAAATATCAGTGACAGATCATAATGATGCTTTTTTCTGTACTCATCGAGACATCGTTGCTCCGTCATTCTGGCACATTAATCCTCATCAATTCTCATCATTTCTAGACATTAATCCTCAACGCTCTTAGCCTGAGTATATTTTAGTCAAGCTAACCCCCTCCTCCATTCACGACACATCAGTACGCCATGCATAGAGGCCGCGCCGTTGAAAGGCGAACGGAGTCGTGACGGGGGCCGTGTCTGCAAACATCCAGTCACCGTATTCTGCAGTCATTCTCTGCTACCTCGCCTCCACCAAGGACAACATGACTCATGACCGCTCCGTGGCACCGCTGGACAACGCCCTTACATTGCAAACCAGAAAACAATGTCTGTGGATGCAGCGGGGCCCAAAGCAAGCAGAAAACCGGCAGCAATGACAACTGGATCGGAGACGACGGCAATGGTCTTCCCAGACGACG
The DNA here is from genome assembly GCF_019059575.1 of Amphibalanus amphitrite. Taxonomy (NCBI): domain Eukaryota; kingdom Metazoa; phylum Arthropoda; class Thecostraca; order Balanomorpha; family Balanidae; genus Amphibalanus; species Amphibalanus amphitrite. Next base: position 178,624 of record NW_024882611.1, on the reverse strand, counting down.
ATGCAAGATGAAAGTGTGTGGATGCATTCGGTCGAAGCTGTCAGCCTGCCGCAATGGACTGGCAGGAAGGAAAGTATCCGTCGATATACCTACCCTACCCTGGAAGTAAGAAGTCTGCTCGTCGTTTTCGTCGGACGCATTACGCATCATTCGGCTCAGAAAGTCAGCAATCGCAGACAAGACTAATGGCCATGTTTTTACGGTCTGCACGCCCGCACGAACCAGTCCAGCACGTAGTACGGGATTTGGCACGATCGGACTTCGGAGGATGACGGGGGACAGCTCACGCGTGCCGCGCCCAGGAACCGGAAGGTTTGATCACGAGCTGCGGACGATGTGGGAGACTGGGTGTCCGGATGGCTGAATTGTGGCTTGTGGTTAGACTTTAATTTATCACTGTTGGTTGTGTCCTTCACAGTGTATCTGGTAATTAGTCGTACTCGGAGCATTTTAGTATGTTTCACACATCTCGTGTGAGATGTCAAATGTCGTTTCATGTTTCGCAGTGTTCTTTCGTGTTCCCTTTCAACCCGGGCCAGACCCACAGTCGACAAGAGCGTCAGCTAATTTCAAAGAGCTTATGTGAGAATGAACCCGCAGCGCGTAATCTTCATATATTATGGCCGAGATGGCTCTTTAGAGCGCTGTGTAACGAGCCACCCGAATCGGGCGTTTAGTGCGAAACGGTGCAATTTCCCCGGGCGCCGAGTCCGGGCGGCCTTAAGCACACCGACGGGATCAGCCGATGCCCGACGAACAATGGGTGGGTTCGGACCGGCCGCCCGCCCAGGGGTGGCATTCGCCATGAAGCTCTACCACATGTCAGGACAAAGCGGCCAATCATGACTCTGGGGGCTGCGGCCGACTCGCAGACCCGCCGCGACCTCAGTGACCTTGGCTGACCTCCGCGGACGGCAGACATGCGCATCACGTTACCTGCGGCCGGGCGTCCTCCACCAAACAGCCTGCACTTCTTCTGAACGCCGCTGCTCAGCGCTCATTCCGTCGACTGACTTGCAACATCTCTGTATGCCGACTCAGCTTCGGAACGCTGGGCTTCTCTGCAGTCTGGTCAGCGTGGACCAGTGGTATTTTAGTGAGCTCCCCTCAGCTCTCCCCTCACGGGATCGAGGGGCTGCCTGCCCACCTCGCCCCGGCCGCTTCAGGTCATGCACTGTGCGCCCAGCTGGCGCACTGTGCGCCCCACGGTGACTGCGCCGGTCACGCTGCCACGGAGCCATGTTGGCCGCATGGTGCGCTCAGACAATGCGAGCAGGATCTGCGAACCGCTGCCGATTGGGCGCACCCTGGCCCGCTAACTACCACTCGACGTCCTCCCCACTCTCGCACGAACTTAGCAGTATTGTATGTAAGGCGACTTATCCTGCATCTAGCGGACTTGTGAGTATCCTCGCCTTCCTTGCAACCCGTCCACTCGGGAAAATATTAGAGCGAATTCTGTGATCAGCTGATTGCAACGCTCTTTTATATATTGCTGGAATAAGAAAATAATGCAAAAGATCGTCTTAAGATTCTGGGACTTGCCCCAAATACAAAAGATTTGGGTATTGCCGGCTCTTTTCAGTTCGGAGTGCATCAGCAACTCACCAGCCCACATTAGCTTAACGCTGAGCTGTACGAGTATCACGTCCTACCCCACCTCCACCCCACCCATCCTCTGCGGGGAGGGCTGGGAGGTCGCCTGCCAGAGGCCCTCTCGCCTGACCGGCCCGGCCGGCCCTAAAGCGTCTCCAGAGATGCTATCAGTGTCGGAGGCTCGTAAGGCTAAATGATGCGTCCGGGACAGCGCGATACCAAAACAATGCCATTCGCGGCCAGGGGCCGGGCCGGCTGCGCGTATAAAAGCGGTCTCGACAGCGGCCCGGTCGGTTACCCATTGTTGGCGGGGCGGACGGAAGGGTAGCAGGGACGGCCGGTGGGTCACTGCGCTGAGAGGGGGATAGCGACAGCGCCACAGAGAAAATAGAGCCCAGGATAAGCTGTATAACGGTCGGCCCGGAAACGGGAGTCCCGGGCGCGGTTCAGGAGCACAGGCTTAGAAGTGACCGTTTCGATGAAAGGGAGATTTGTGTATGTAGTATAGAGAGCAGGCAGGTACTTCTTTGCTTTTTTCAATGAATCTTTCTGGACAGACTTGAAAAGTCTAGTCTACTACTTGAGTGTGCTGAAGAAAAAATAAAAACTTATACCGTCGGGTATCAATGTTTGACGGTTCGCAGTAATAGTTTTATTTTATAATAACTGTGGTAAGTTGTCATTAGTTATTAGTAAATCATTATAACGACTATACTTTGAAACCTGCTTCGCAGCGGTTCGTTAAGTGTTCTCTGCACGACTTTTGCACATTATTGCAGCTTTGTCGATAGGCATACCATTGTATATGCTCATCCAACTTTACATTGCTTTCCTAACTTCATTGCAAGTCGCGTCCAATAAGGCAAGTTGACATATGGGACGTCCACATATTAAGTTTGTTCGCCGCGACTCAATCCGGTCTGGCATCGATTCAACAAACCGTACCTAGCACTGATGCTGTCAAAGCATGTGGTCCAAAACTCGAACCCTGAACGATGCCTGGAACATGCACGAATTCATTAGCAGGAATCCACCGCTGCGCGTGTGGCCAGGGGTGGACTCGTGGGCAAACGGGAAAGTCGATATTATCCGGTAGATAATTCCACGGAGGTGGAATGCTGTGGATTCGCCCGTGCCTCTCGGAGACGGTGGAACTTTCCACCTGGGGCGGCGGTGGTCGAGTGGCCGATCGGAGCCAATAGAGCGTCTCCGGGGCCACACCAACTGCTGAGTCCACATGACATTCAGTTCTGCCGCGCGGCTCGGACCGCAGCAGAGGCGCCGCCCGATCTGGACTTCCCCGGTATACTGGCATTCGGAAACCTCGGACCATCAGGACCGTTTATCCGATAAGTGTCCTTGAGGTCGCTCAGCCCGGATGAGCGTCAGCGAAATGCGACCACACGTAACGCTTCAGAGAAGCACAGTTCACACTATTCCTCGCAGTGGTTGGTTGGTCTGACCAGACCGATCCGCTTCGGTATGGCCTGCTACTGATGGTCTGTGCGTTACTCCAGCTGGAAGCCGTCAAAGCAGGGGTGTTTCTCAGACCTGACGGATATTGTCCGGTGTCGGCAATGAAATTAACGTCGGAAGAAACGCCGTAGTGATCTCACCCAGACGCCAGCGGCTGAGACCGCACGTCTGGTGAGGGAGTTGGGGAACGTCGGAAGGTCAAAACAGGCTGGTTTAGGTATGTGGTAAATACCGCAGTGTGTTGCAAAAAAGTGACGTAAGACCGCCTGAGGTTTACTTGCTTCAACGATTAGAATGGATTTATGATACACCTGCTTGTGTGGACAATGTGGATTTAGTGGAATTTTGGTGATTAATGACGTGGGAATCTCAGTAATTTCGGCTTACCTATCTATCTCATTGCTTATTATATTACCCTTTCCCTACCAAGCCTGGTCATCACATCGATGTTCTCAGTCCACAACAGAGCAAAGCCTTCGGTATCCAACAGTTCACACCGCAAAACACACCTTGCACGGAACACTACCGCCATCCGAACGGTTCATACATGCTCTCTGTATTTTCACTTCGCTACATCCCTTGCCCTGCCGCCTTCAGCTGCATATCGCAGCCGTATCGTCCCGTAACTTTGCTGTGCGCTCAGCAACAAGCCTGTCTGCCGGCCGTCTACGGAAGCCGCATACTACCCCCGTCCGTCACCGCAGCGCCCGCCTCCCTCTGCGCTCTGGCTTTATTTCTCCTCCCAATGATAAAATATCCATTTGTCAGAAAGACTGCGCAACTTGGCCGCCGAGTACGGCCGATTCGGCCTCCATACGGCGCCCGACGGCGCTGGTGGCGCGGCTGCGGCGAGATATGGCGCACCAGCGCAGCCCCGGCTCGGCAGGCTCCGACAGATACGGCGGACGATTGTAAAAACAGCGCCGCGGCGGCGGCGGTACGGCGGAGGCCGGTGGGAGCGCCGTCGGCGCCGACGCCGACCGTCGCGGACGACGAGGCCGTGCGTCGCCGCCAGTGACGGTGGGTGGACGTGGGATGTTTACTGGGAGAGAGGGAGAGATTGAGGGTCGGGATTAGGCTGGATCCGGCCAAGAGGGTCCCGGTGGCAGGCATTGCCGCCGCGTCCCTCTCAGTCGCAGGAGGGAAGGCCCCAGCTGGCGGTGTGTTGATAGCTCTTTTTACACCTCTCGTAAGAGTGGCGAGGCGTGACTGGTTTAGTCAACACCTGGGGCTCAAAACGATCGTCTTCAGATGTGTGAGAGTAACGAGCGAACAACACCGTGCAAATAACCAGCATCACACGCCTTTTATGTAGCTACATGCTAGTAGGTATCGTGTCAGATTGTCATAAAAAGGTCTTGTAAGCAGTCTTGTCCAGAAATCCCCGAATGAATCGAACACTGTTTACAACACTTGTTTGTGTATCATACCACCTGCGTGGCATCTTGTCTCTAAGCCGGGCTGCTTCCCAAAGCAGCTTGTTTGCTGCTAATGTTTCTATCCTTATCATCGCCCGGTGTGCTATTCTTACCAGCAACACCATTAGCAGAGTCAAATTAGCGCCGCACTGGGCACGGTACACCCGCATATATGTACGAGCTTCGGCGGCGGCGGCGAGACGGCCATTACTCCCACCCACGAGCGGTACACCGCTGTGGTAGCCAGCGGCGACACCGTGCGTACGTCCCACAGTGCAAGACAGAAGTGTCATCGTCCGGCCCTCACCGGCGGCGGCGGCCGATCCGCGTGGGCGTCTGACGTCACTGGGTACCGAATTAATGACGTCAGTGGACGATTGAATTAGACTAACAGGCTACCAGTGTCGCCGGGATGACTGCCATTCCGTATTGAACCATCGGGCCACGAGCCGGCCGTCCATGGGACCAAAAGCGGCACGACCCGATGGCCGCTTTAGCTAATGAGACTACTTTGCTCGATTCCAAATAGTTACGGTAGTTAAAGGCACAACCGCACACTGAATATGATTAGTTGTCCCGGAACATAAATTAGCATCGCAATTTGTTGTGAACTTTCTGATTTGTGTATGGCGAAAATTGCTACCGACGCAGGCGCTAATGGATCTGTGAATTCTGATTTGTCAGAGTGCAGTGTTTTACACTGAACCGCCGTGTGAGAGGTGGTGTATCGGTCATCACGCTACTGGGCCGGTGACTCCCGGAGCCGGAGGGCTTGTCGGACAGCCAGACAGAGCCGCGCCTTTGACACGGGGCAGGTTAACAGGCGGTCACGCCAAGCGCGCGTCGCGGCGCCCTCTCATTAACGCCATTAACGGGAGCGGTGTGTCATTAACGGCGCTACAGACGCCGAGCGAACACCGGGTCACGGAGGGCCGTGAGCGTTGGGAGTCCGTGATTTTACTAATAAACAGGATAGGTTTTGCACCATGACTGTAAAAAATGTGTCCTTGTTTATTTATAAGCAAGAAGTTCACGTTCAGGCAATGCTGACCATACAAAAACGTGTTTATAAAATTTTAAGTCCAAAATAACCATTGTTTTCAATATATGTGCTGTTTCACCAAGACAAAGTCCATGTGTGATACTGAGCTAGGTCGGTTTGTACTTTGTGTTATCACTTGGTAAGATGCAGCCCCCACCTTAAAAGTGACGCTTTCATAACTATTGACGCCCAGGGTGACACAAGATCCCATACGACCTCTGGCGACGGCTACTAGCACAAAGGCCGACCGAGAGACGCCGCCGCCCCACTAATGCTGCTCCCCATTACAATATAAATACCGGATTCATATGCAAATGCGCCGGCGAATAGCAATAGGAGCGAGAGCAGCATGTCCGTCCCAGCGGCGACGACCGGAAAAATGGCGTCTCGCGCATGCGCCGTCGCGCGCGACGTGCAACGAAGCGAGCTCTTCCACTTGTGACTCTCATTTCTATTCATTACCCTCGCCGAAATGAATAGCGATCGCTGACAGTCAAATTAACATCCATTCAAGTTGTAATGTGGAGCGATATTCCAAGTCGGAACGGACGTGCGTCGATCATTGGCGCACAATAACGCCTCCGTTGGAGCCGGCCGTCGCGCGCTGACCCGGGGTCACGGTGGCGGCACGCGCGGCACCTTTGAACGGCGCCGCGCTGCTGACCTCTGACCTCCGGTGACCCGGCGCGGGCGGGGCGCGCCCAGCTGCGCCGAGACGCTCGTGATCTGCTCATGATGTGACGCACGAACGAATCGGGACCGCCTCGGCCGTGGCGAGCCGGAACGAACGAGCGAGCGCCGTGCTGGGCCGTTCAGCTCGGCTGGCGGAGCGAGAGGCGCGGCACCAAAGGCCACCTGCTCACCTGCTCACCCGCTCACTGGGCACTAACAGCGGGTCGACACCCACACAACGAAATGGAAAAGACACCGGCACCGGCACATTGTCTCTTCTTCGGGAACTCCTGGCTAGCTTACACGGAGCAAGCAGTGCCGAAACAAATGGCAACGTACATGCAGGAGGCGGGCTCAGTGGAGAAAAGGAGCTTGTAGCTTCGACATAGTGGTGTTGGAGGCAGCAGGCTTCGCTCCCGGGTCGGTTCAACTCGCTGGGTTCCACAGGCGCGGCCCGGTGTGTCACCCACGGAACAATGGCCGGACTCGGGCCTCCAATCGTGACTGGACCGATCTCGGGGTGCGTCACGTGACCGTCCGAGCGTCACGCACCGGGCGCTGACAATGAGCGTCATCGGTCAGCGGCGTCACGCGACGTTCTGCGTGACGCCGGCGCTCGCTCTCCACCATCCGATCGGGGCCGACGCGTCCGGTCACACCGCGTTTCAGCGGTGTCACCGAGTGTCATCGAGTGTCACCGGGTCGACCCCGCCATTCGGCACACAGGTCACGTGACTCGGGCGCTGCCCCAATCTCCTGCGACCTTTTGCGGCTCCGGGAAACGCCTCCTTGGCGCGACGACAAGGGTCAATCGCCGCCGCTAATACGGGCAAAGCCACCTTTACCGGCGGGTGTTTAGGGGCGCTGTGTGGCCGTGAGTGGCTCGTTTCGGGGACGCGATCACGTCCGCCGCCGTCACGACGGCAGGGAGCGACTGGAGACAGCCAGTTCGGAGCAGCCACGGTGTTTACCAGGTCCGGACGGAGGCTGTCACACGCCGGCGGCCGACCGGCGACGGGTCCCCTCGCAAGCTCGCACCCATGACCCTTTGACCTCTCATCAGCCGTGTCGTCCCGTGTCGAACGCTCGTGAGAGTCGCCGCCGCCGGCGCGGTCGTGATTTCATTAGTCCGACATTGTAGTACCGACATTAAGTGCACAATACACTAATGCACTTTGGGGTTTCGTCTCATTTATGGACACGCAAATTGGCGGCTGATAGTGTGGTGCCATCGGTCGGATGGACGGGTGGGACCCGCCCGCGGCCTGGCACGCCAGAGTCAGCACGCCGTGCCCCGTGGTCGGCGGGTCTGGTCCCCAGGGACTCACTGCTGGGGTCATCCACAGTCAGAGGCGGACGGATGGCCGGTCGGGCTGGACCAGAGGTCAACGGAGGTCGGTTCAGATGATTACGATTATCTACAGGGGTCTGACTGATTCATGACAGAGACCTTATGGTTGTCGAATTTCAAGCAAGGTCAATCTTGCAGCAAGGCAGTTGCTATACTTACGTTATTGAAAATAAAAACGATGTGATTTGACAAATGCAAAAAAATACGAGATGGGGCAAAAAAGGGCGTCATTTTCTTTTATAAGAACATGGTGGAAAACATATTGTTAGCGAGCAAATAGGCATTTTGGATACCTTCGCAAGGACGGCCGGCGCTCGGAGCGCGGCGGTCGGTCCGCCGCGCCACGCCGCTCACATATGTGTCATCTGGCCCCTGTCCTGGTTCTCATGCCCACGTGTTGTGCGTACCACGAGGGCTGAGACGGGACGGGGGCCTGACAGTCTTCGACGGGACTCCACCGGTGCGCGACGGCCCGGTGCACGACGTGGCCGACGTGGCCTTACGTACGACGCGGCCGACGTGGCCCTACGAGAACGATTCAGTGAACCGCATTTGTGACCGCCGTATTTTGTGCATTTTAATCGTTTCCGTTTCATTCAAGAATAGACTTTTCATATATATATGAAAAGACCATAAAGTTATTGTTCATATATGAACAATAACTTTATGGTCCTCCGGGTGACGAGAGAGAACGAGTACGAAAACGAGTGAACGATCACGAGCACGCACGAACATTTCCGCATCGAACGGGTGAACTGAACGATTCTCACGAACATTCTGGTCCTCCGGGCCGGATATCAGTGAACTAGTGTGATGGATTTACAGTGACGACGCGGTAGTGTGAACTGTGAGTGCAATGTCTGACAAACGGTCACGACACGACAGTGATGCAAAATCGCATCAAGGTGGCCGGAGCTCATATCACACGAGGAGTGAGGCGAGCTTCAGTACGGCGTCCTCCGGCCTCAGTGAAGCCCGCCGCCGAGCTGCGCTAAGCAAGCTCCAGGCGGAACAGGCCCAACGCGCCGCCGCCGCCAAGGCTGAGCTAGCCCGGCGTCAGGCGGAGGCGCAGGCAGAGCAGTCCCGGCAGCAGGCGGAGCAGGCGGAGGCGCAGGCGGCACTGGAAGCCCAGGCGGCGAAGGATGAAGCAGAATGCCGCCAGCTGGAGTTGGAGCTGCTGGAGCAGGAGGAGCGGGGTTCGCAGCTCACTCGTTCTTACGCTGCACCATCCGTCGCCGGCCTCCCGGTGGTTGCAACAGAGCCACCGGCGCAGGTATGCGTGTCTCGACAGACGGACGAGTCGGTCACGCGCACCCGACAGTGGCTGACTCAGTCTCAGCTACACGTGCCACCAGTGGATACGGCTCCCGTCAGCGCTGTGCCTCCACCTGCAATGCGTCTGCAGCGCCCGTCCAGTGACGACACGCGAGCGGTCCCGCATCTGCCGCGCATCACGCTGGAGAAGTTCGGCGGCTCTGCCATCGAGTGGCCGCGGTGGATAGCCCTCTTCAAAGCTCTGGTACACGACCGCGCCGACCTCACCGACGTAGAACGGCTGACCTATCTGCAGACTCACCTGACGGGGCCGGCGAGAGAGTCTGTGCGGGGCATGCTCTGCGACGCCAGTCTCTACAGCACCGCCCTGGGTGAGCTGGAACGAGAGTTTGGTGACCCGTCCCGTGTGATACACGCCACGATGAAAAGACTGCTCACAGCGCGGCCAGTGAAAGACGGTGACCTGTCAGCGCTCACAGAGCTGTCCCGTGAGCTCCACACCGCGGTGAGCGTCTTACAGTGTTTACACTACGATCACGACCTCGCCGCCGCCACGAACGTCACCACTGTGACTGGGAAGCTACCAGCCTCCCTCGCCTGGAAGTGGGGCGAGCACATGGTGGAAAACGGCATCACTCGTCCGACGCTCGTCGATCTCGACGAATGGCTTCGCCGTCAATGGTCAGCTGGTCGGTTGGCCTTGAACGTGACCACCAAGCTACCGAAGGTCGAGGCTAATGACGCTGAGTGCCGCCCGAGACGCGTGTTTACCACCGCGTCGGCGCGGCCCACGCCGGCGGCTGTAAAGCGGGAGAGGACAGCTGCCATAAAGTCATCAGCGGACGGACACAGTGACTGGTGTACCATGTGTCAGCAAACACACGAGCTCCAGCACTGTGACGAATTTCTCGCGCTGACTGTGAGTGAGAAGGCAGAGTTCGTCGGCAGAAACGGACTGTGCTTTAACTGCCTGGGTCGCAATCACATCAGCGCCACGTGTCCCAGTGATGCACGATGTGACGCGGAGCACTGCGGCAGGCGTCATCACACGCTGCTACACAATGGAGGACGAGTGTTCCCGCGGCGTGATTCCGATGATAGTACGCCGTCATCTGCCAAACATGTCGGCACCGCATCGGCCGAGCCTCGCAGTGATATTCTCCTGCAGGTGGTGCCCATCACCGTAAATGGGCCGGCAGGTAGCCGCACCACGAACGCACTCTTCGACCTGGGGAGCCAGGTCACACTGATCACCGACGACCTGTGTGACCGGCTCGGCATCTCAGGGCCCACCGACAAATTGGTGCTGAGTACGCTGAGTGGGACCCAAACGACGACGTCACGACGCGTATCCTTCGCCGTCGAGGCTGTGGGCGGCGACGGCAGGGCACACCGTATACGAAACGCCCAAACGACGCCGACGTTAAACGTGTCAGCCAAGGCCATGGACTGCACAGTAGCAAAGGAGAAATGGCCGCACCTTGCCGACCTGGATCTCCCCAGCGCCACCCACGGCCCACTGGAGGTGCTCCTGGGAACCGACGTCATCGAACTTATTGTGCCGCGGGAAGTGATCGAGGGACCGACGGGAACGCTGTGCGCCGTAAGGACGCTGTTGGGATGGACGGTGACCGGGCGGGCGTCGGAACGCTCGGTGCTCGATGGTGAACATGTTGTCAATCACGTTCGTGTCAGTGATAAAACGAGTGCAGTCGCTGACCTTCACACCCAGGAATCATCAGAGACGACCCAGTGGTGTCACGCAGCCGAGCCGCCGGGCCCGGCCGACATCTTCAGCAGAGGCGGCCCGGGGACGGACCTCGCCCCCGGCGGACCGTGTATACGAGGTCCAGCTGCGCGGTCCGGCCCGGCCGCCCTCTCCGACGACGAGACGAGGGTGACAGCGTGCGTCACCGAGCGAGCGGAGCCGGTCGTAAACGGCAGTGACTTCTCGTCCTGCCTCATGGACTCCGGCGGCCTGCTCAGAGTCGGTGGCCGTCGCTGGAAGCGGAAGAACACGCAGCCGCAGGATCGCCCCTGGCGACGCCGGCGGCGAGAGTGTCTCCACGCGCACGCCGACCGCACACTGCATGTCGATCATGGGCACGACCGAGGTCAAGGTTGGCGAACTAGTGCGACTGACCGACGTAAACGTACCGTGTGGACACCGGCCGATGGGACGAGCGGAGTGTATGACCCCGGTGTAGGCGGTCGTATCCGCGCCGTGGATGCGACGAATGCCACTGGTCGTTACAGGCGGCCAGTCTCTCGTCTCTGCCGTCTCGAGTGCGACGGCGACGAACAGTAAACGGACTCGGAGAGATAATGTGCGGCACGGGGGACGGCTAAAGTGAGTCGTCTACGACCGCACTGTGCCGCCGGCGAGCAGTGTGGAGATCGGAGCGTTTATTAATGCTTCCTGCGCCCGCCATTCGCGGTGTTAACGTGTGTGTGTGCGTGAGAGAGTGAGCCGCTCATTCTGTCCGCTGCGAATGGTCATTTGTGTTGAGTGTTCAGCCATTAGCTATCAGCTGTGAGCCGTGTGACAGTTCTTGGACGCGCTAGTAGTTTACGACCTTAGAGTGTAACATAGCAGTGTTAGATTAGTTTATGTTACGCACCGTGTTAGCGCTATTGTACGTCCGCGTTTGTTCGCTTCGCCGCTTCGGTAACGTAATGTGTGTCATGTTGTACATTGTGTGATGGGTGTTTGTTGTGTGTCGGCCATGTGACGGCAATGTCACTGCCGCCAGGCGCCAATGCCTCTCGGCCCAGCGTGTGTAGTTTACGACATGCGTCAGTGTGTGTCGGCACCCGGCTGCCGAGACCGCGCCGTCACCAGTTTTATGACTGGGTGATTGTTGGCGGGGATAATGCCTGCCTCAGTCAGACATTGTGTAGTGCGTAATGTGCATCGTATGTGAGTGTATGTATATCGCGCATGTTGAACGGATCGTTACGAGTGTGTGCGTGCGTACGGGACGCTTGAACGATTGCTCGCTAGTTGTTGGATTTTCCGCGGATGATCGCGAAAAACCGGGCCGGCTATGTTAGCGAGCAAATAGGCATTTTGGATACCTTCGCAAGGACGGCCGGCGCTCGGAGCGCGGCGGTCGGTCCGCCGCGCCACGCCGCTCACATATGTGTCATCTGGCCACTGTCCTGGTTCTCATGCCCACGTGTTGTGCGTACCACGAGGGCTGAGACGGGACGGGGGCCTGACAGTCTTCGACGGGACTCCACCGGTGCGCGACGGCCCGGTGCACGACGTGGCCGACGTGGCCTTACGTACGACGCGGCCGACGTGGCCCTACGAGAACGATTCAGTGAACCGCATTTGTGACCGCCGTATTTTGTGCATTTTAATCGTTTCCGTTTCATTCAAGAATAGACTTTTCATATATGAACAATAACTTTATGGTCCTCCGGGTGACGAGAGAGAACGAGTACGAAAACGAGTGAACGATCACGAGCACGCACGAACATTTCCGCATCGAACGGGTGAACTGAACGATTCTCACGAACACATATTTCCCGAGTTGACGTACAATTAGAATCGATGCATTTTATAAATAAGCCACAAGTACCCTACCCAGGCTGACTGTTCCATATTACCGGTGCGGGGTTCGCTATGGAGTCAGTGGCTTCGACGATTTCTCGCTGCCATAACGCGCCCGCGTCTGTACGCCACCGCCGCTGCCGGGAGCAGGTCCGCTGCCGATTGGTATTCCGCTACGGGAATCTCCGCACGCGTCCGCCGCTTGTACACGACCTGGGCGAATCCGCCCCCGCCCCCGCCCTGCCACCGCCGTCGGGCCGCGGGGCGCCACGGAGCTGCCGCAGCTCTCCAGAAGCTGCCCAGAAGCTGCGACAGCTCACCAAGAAGCTGCGCTGGGCGGCAGTGACACCAGCCGGGCCTACTGGGGACCGGAGGACGAGCTTTCCGCCTTCCGGGAATACGGACGCACTCGGCCGCAGCGCAATGCCGGGCACGCACTTGAGGCTATAAGGGCTTTTACAGTTATCAGGACGACGCTTTGGGGAACGGGTGAAGGGCGGCTGGCTGAGATTTTCGAGGAACGGCAGATGGAGAGAGCACCATTGGGCTATTGTGAGAGTGGGGTGCGAGGAAATCAGACTCCACTAGATGTGGGATAGTGAATGCTCGAAGAACAGATGTCGAGCGGGAAATATAATAGAACTATCGCACCGAAGACAGGCCAGTGAGCCTCGTCAAGCGTTGGCGAACGTGACCAGAACAATAACCGCGCCCAGACATGATGGAACTCGAGCTGGAAGTCCGACTTGATGCACGGCTTCAGTGCTGTCAAAACCGATCCGACGGCGGGAAATTTTCATTCAGCGGCTACCGGAAGCGGTCGGGGCGGCTGGCCGCTGACCGACTGTGGCCGGCAAAAACAGCGCCCGGCGGAGGCAGCATCACAAACAGTGGCTGACTGGGTCGATGGCGGCGGCGGCGGCGGCGGCGGCGGCGGTGGTGGGGCGGCTCCGGTCGTGATTTGATAGCAGAGCTCTGGAGAGGCTCGTTAGGTACCGAGTCCGGTCCCCGAAGAATAAATGAGGATGAGGACAGGAGGACAGCAAAAGGACACAGGAGGACAGGAAGCTCGGATGACGAAGAACAGAGGAATAACGGACGTAAGAACCGCATAACTGTGAGAGAAACGCATAATTTTACTCCCTAGTAGTGGGCGCTGAGTGCACCGGTTGGCACTACCACACCCAGAAGATACCCCTCACATCCGTTCCAATGCATTGTTGATCTCCACGGCGCCTCTGAGAGACAGAGACAGAGGTGGCGCCACTGTTCCACAGGGTCGCCCGGCTGATCCGCCGTCGTGCACACAAACTCCTTGCACTGGACAAAGGAGTGAGTCTGCACCGAGCTGCGAGTCACCGGGACACCGAGCTGCTAGTCACGACTCCGTCTGTTCGTCTGCGCGAGATGCCATCAGACCAAGCTGGAGCATCAGAGAAGAGAAGCAGCCTGCGATCCACGCCAGCATTGAGATGTTCCGGCAGTCAAAAGAAAACCCATTTATCCTCAGCGCTGAATACAGAGCTAAGTTTCTAGATCTTCGCCCAAGATTGACTCAGTGCCAGTTTTCTGGTATCAACAGAACAGGGCGGCTGTTGACATTTGAAGCAGCTAGAAATGTGTCTCAGGAGATACTTAGTGAAGTGCCAGGTTTTTTAGACTGAGCGATAATGGAGGCGAATCGAGTGGCAAGGCCCCATCTTCCACGAATCTGATTGAGAATGAACTCGTTTTTCTAACCACGAACATAAATGGCGTATGTTCCAACTCAAAATTGGAAGAACTGCAAGCTTCGTTGCACACTCACAAAGTGCATGTAGCAGTAATCTGTGAGACACATCTTAACCCAACAGTGTCTGATAATCGTATTGCGGTGAATGATTATCATACTTTACGCAGAGATAGAAATTTCTCGGCCACACGTAAGAGTAAAGGCGGAGGAATCGTCATATACATAGATGAGACAATTCCGTTTTATACCCCCAAAATCAATGTTCCGGAAGAGCTGGAAATACTGTGGGTCATATTGAGGCCATCCTCTCCAGACAGCATCATTGTGGCTGGGATTTACTTACCACCAGACTCGTCGGCGCCAGCACGTCACCTGTTTATTAAGCACATCGTTGAAACCATAGACTATCTTCGAGCATCAAGACCCAAATCCAAAACCGTGATACTGGGCGACTTCAACAGTGCATTGAAGACTGATGAACTTGAAAGACTGCTGGGTATACGGAATATCGTTCATGAGCCAACAAGAGGCAACGCGATTCTTGATAAAATCATGACTGATATTCAAGCGCATATTCCCCCGCGCATATCTTCTGAACTAGGAACCGCAGACCATAAAACTGTTTTGTGGACAATGTTAATGAAACATCAGTCTGTTCGAAATATCCGAACGGTCAGACCACTTCGTAACTCAAACATTAGACAATTTGGTAACTGGATTTGCGCTCAGAATTGGGAGGAAGTTATAGCTTCAAACGATATTGATACTGCCACAGAAGCATTAGAAAATAATTTGTGGCGAGCGTACCAGAAGTTCTTTCCAGAGGTATCATATACATGCAGGAAAAATGAACCCCCTTGGATGACCAAACGGTTAAAAACGCTGATCAGAGAAAGGGATCGTTGCCAGAGTCGCTGTCAACTTGAAAGACTTCACGCTCTGAGGGGAAAGGTGCGCAAAGAAATTGAAAATGCCAAAACTAAATGGTACCAAAGACATATGAGAAGAATTCTAGAAAATGGACAAGGTTCTTGGTACCAACAGGTTACGATCCTAACAAATCGTCAGCCAAAGCCATGGCGCCTTGGAGCGGAAACGTCGGATGCTCCAACAGCGGACCAAATCAATGACTTCTTCGCAAATATTTGCACAACCTATGGACCGCTGGATGCTTCACAACTACCGTCATACTTACCGGCGAACCGAAGTGCAGTGGACCTGCAGCCATGGCAAGTGGCCTATCATTTGGCCCATCTCCGGGTTAATATGTCGGTCTCACCATGTCAACTACCAGTACGACTTCTCAAGGAGTTCTCTGTTGAACTAGCCGTCCCACTCACTCACATTTACAACTGGTCGATACGAGAGGGTCACGTTCCACTGATATGGAGAAAAGCAACTGTTACCCCTGTGCCCAAGAAGCCCTGTCCCGTGGCACCTGGTGAACTTAGACCCATTAGTCTAACACCCACATTTAGCAAAGTGCTGGAAAAAATAGTTGTACCGTTAATTGCGGCGGACATTAGACCTGCGATAGATCAGTATCAGTATGGTAACATCAAAGGAGCCTCAACCTCTCATTATCTCATTCGTTTGCTTCATAACCTACTCACTGAACTGGAAAAACAAGGTACGCTGTTTTCCATGGTTATGTTTGATTTCAAGAAGGGCTTTGACCTTGTCGACCACACTATACTGATGCAGAAACTGATTTCGATGGGACTCAGGGCTGATTACACCAAGTGGGTCTCCTCCTTTCTATCAGACCGGCAACAGCGCGTAAAGATGCCGGATGGTTCCTTGAGTGGGTGGAAGAAAATAACATGTGGTACGCCCCAAGGAACATTGCTCGGGCCTATCGCATTTTTAGCCATGATTAATGATGCTGCAAGAAACACGCAAAATAGATTGAAGTACGTTGATGATTTGACCATCTTTCAGTCGTGCTCAATCGACAGTATAGATGAAACGAGCACCTTACAACTTGTGACAAACGACATACACCAATGGGCAAACAAAAACAAGATGGTTATCAACACCGATAAGTGTCATGTGATGCACTTCTGCACAGCAAAGAAACCCATGATCTTACCGGACATCACGATAAATGGTGACAGCATACCAATCTGCAGTACAGCCAAACTTTTAGGTGTAAATATATCAAATAATTTGACGTGGGAAGAACACATCAAAAATGTTGTGGCGCGCGCATCTAAGGCTTTATATATGCTCTACATCTTGAGACGATACAAACCACCTGAAGACCAATTGGTTAAAGTCTACACGACCTATATTAGACCGCTCTTAGAGTATTGTACACCAGTCTTCCATGCGGGTATTACTGCTTCTCAAGCTAAACAAATCGAGAGCGTGCAAAAACGGGCCCTAAAAATTATTGCAGGTTTTCAACATAGTTACCAGGATCTACTACAGAGGTTTGAAATGGATAGTCTTGCAGACAGGAGACAGAAGATGTCCCTCCGACAGGCGAGGCAATTGCTAAAAAATGCGGCTCACCGAGAAATGCTGCCACCTACGAGAGCAGATGTAAGCGGACGGAACACTCGCAACATGGATATGCTGCAGCCCTTCTGCTGCAGTGCTCGCTTAAGAAAATCAGCAATCCCGTACATGACCTCACTCCTCAATGAAGACATGTGTATGGTAGACATGTAACTGTAGAACGTGTTTGGTGTGTGCGCGTTTTGTACTGCATGGAACATGTGCTGTATGAGAGAATCCTCGAAGCCATGTACTGAAAATATACCGTCTCTCTCTCTCTCTCTCTCTCAGGGATCTTTATCGCCGCGAGCGTTTGCACGATGGAGAGGTTTTGTTTTCTTAGCCCGAGTCCATTGTAGTAAAATCATTTATCTACCTCAGCTTCGTTCACCCCACAAAACCTAACCAACGTCTCGATTCTCCAATCTCAATCATTCGGTAATCACCCCATTCACTATTGGTTCTCAAAAACTGGCGGCGCTCAATCTCTCCGGCCATCAGGGGTCGACCACACCTCCGCAGCGGCCGTGCGGGGCCGCACCGTCGCCGGCGGGCATAAATTCAGAGCCGTCCACTGATTTGACTGGGCTGCACCGAGAGCGGCGCGCTGCCGACCGCCACGCCGAGTAAACAACACAAATCACGGACGGGCGGCGGCGGCGGCGGTGCGGCGGTGGGGTCTGATCGGCCGAATCAATAGCCGGTACAGCTCCTAATGAGCGTCGGCCGCGGAGCGTTTCGTTTGGCCCGCCACCGCGCCGGATGGACAAACAGGCACCAGGCAGGGGTCGGGCAGGCCGCAGGGGTCGATGGGGTCATTTGGGGGAAGGGTAGTAGACAAAAAGGTGGAATGTAATACATTGGAGAGGTTGGCACAGTTGAAGCAAGTTTCTTAGGCATCGGTAGGTATTTGTGCAAACTCTTAAAATCTGCAAAATATGTAGAGCGCATCAGGAGCAGCGACTGAGCCCTCGTCTTTCGATTTTTGGTCCCTCATTCCTCCGTGACTGGTCCCTCGGTTCTCCGTGAGTATCCTGTCGTTCTTCCGTGTCAGGTCTCCTGTTCTTCCGTAAAAATGTCCCTCGCTCATCCGTGCCCGGTCCCCGTTCCTCCGTGACCACTCCCTCCCCCCCCCGTTCCTCCGTGACCGGTCCCCCATCCCCCGTGGCCCAGCCGCGTTCGACCGGTGCCTATTATAGCGGACCACGCTGGCGTGATTTGTGGCCGATCATCGGGCCGGCTTCGAAGCGTGTTAGATCGATACTGGAGCCCAGCGGCGACATCAGCCGGGTCAAAGGGGGCAAAACAGCGGCCAAAGGTCACGGCGACAACGCCGCCCGCTTAGTGGATGTCTGAAATAACGAACCACTGTGCATGGGGCTCGACGGGTCGGCGCCGGTGTGGGTGGTGGAAGGCAGTTGCTGTCATATCGCCTTTTTAAACAGCGTCAGGTAATGAATAATTCAAGAGAAGTAAAACCTACAAACGGCACCAGCTGATAGACGGAATGACAAGTTTTATCCTTCTCATGCAGTAAAGCTGGTGCTTTATTATCATGTTGCACCGCACGCCTAAAACGGTCACTGAAACTATGTGCAAAGATGATATGTTTCTGACTCTGCACCTACTCATGCAGTTTTGATTTGAATTTTTGGTTGAATTTTGTCTTCCGCGCAAGTGTCATGTTCCGAAAAAAATGAAAGTTAAAAAAGCGTAATATTTAATCGGCTCCGTTACCATCCGGTGCCAACTTGACTCTGCAGAACTCTGGGCTGCTGTGGCGGCTGGGGCGGCCGACCTACCACAATGCACAGCGAGCCAGCCTCCCCGCCCCCGCCCCCGCCCCGCGGCGGGCCGCCGGGTGTTTCTGACACCGTCGGGAGCCGAGACACACCCTGTCAGAGACCGTACTAGCTGCCGGAGGCTGTACAATGCCCGGCCCAGTTATCACTGCAGGAAAACAGTCGGGCAATCAGAGTCCGACGACCGGCCGGGTAATTGGGACTTCAGGTGGAATTAGAGCCACGGCGAGAGGTCAGCTTCTTTCCCAGAAGGCGCCGCCGCCGCCACCACTCGGCCAGGCTTCCGAGATGGTAGAGAGCGTGGCAGTCTCAGCCTTCATCTCTTCTTGATTAGTATGCATTTGTAATATTGCAAGTAGGCAGGATTCTGCCAGAAGTTTGTGTTGTTACTTTCTTCACTTTCTCCTGTCTCCCCTCTTCAATCTCTCTACCCTTCCGTGTCTCATCCCTTCTTCTCCCTATTGCCCGCCTATCGCGGTACCACCGCAGCCGTTTCTCCTATCATCTCCCACAGACCGCCCCAGAGCATATGAGACTCGTAGCCTGCATGAAGATAGCGGAACGTCGCCATAGCCGGCCTCATGAGCCGCTCCAGGCGCCAGTATAGGGTCAGGGGTCAGGGCAGGGGTGAATCGGCTTACCGGAGGCGCCCATCAGCTCGACCCCACCCGGCCGGTCACTCAAACATACCTGCAACAGAAGGGATGCTGTCAGAGGGGTAAAGCTCAGAGTAACAACTAACAAGCTCAGGACAGGGTGACTTGGTGGCAGGTGGCTGATAAATGGATGCATTCCGTCCAGCAGGTTACAAGATAAGTCTTATTGACTGTAAGGCACTACAAACTCGATCTGTGCCCGCCGTTAGCTTGCTGGGCGTGATAATTGCTTATTGCTCCCTCAGCTAGGTGGAAGCTGACAATGATATGATGGTGAATGAGGATTCCCTCGAGAATCACCAGCATTGAAAATCTCAGCAAAGAACAAATTTTCAGTTATAAACATGTTGCGTGTTTCACAGCAACACAGGACACCAAAGAACAACACTCGAGCGCCACGCCCCATATCACGGCAAGCAGCACGGGCCCGACTGCAGCATGGAGAGCGCTGGCAATCGTGACCGGTTCACCTTATCTCGGTCACGACTGAACAGATCACGGTGGACCGAAACACACCGTGAGAGGGGATACACGTGGGGCAGGGTCCGTGAGTTTAGGCAGTGAATATATGAGTCGGGACAGGATACACATGAGTTTGGGCAGGAATGATGGAATAGAGGACCAACCAGACGTTGAGCGGCTATTTTTAACGTCCGCTGCTGCTTTTCTATGCCAGCCTGCGCCTACTTTCTCAATACCGTGCCCTTGTGCAGTAGGGAAGGCGTTTAAACTATTTACACAACAAATTGCACCACCAATTACAGGCTTGAGGGTTACATAATGACGGTCAAGTACCGACCAGGAAGCGACAGTATAGCATCGTGAAATCCGAGCCGGAAATGGCAGTTTTAACGACGAGATTGAATGCACAAAATCATGCACTCGCTTTCACCTTATTAATGCATGAACAAATAAATTAAATGCGTTGTATGCAACTGATCAACGCGACAAGCAGTTTGGAGAACGTGCACTGAGCTAATTCCTAGGTGAAGAGGATGTTATTTGTCTTGACACTGAGTGCACTGACATTAAATCGGTGCCAGCACGGCATTGTTTTCCGTCCCTGCTCGTCGTCCTCACGCCATGGGTGGAGCACTTCCCATCGCGTCCGTCACCGTCACGAGCGGCGACCGGCGGCGTCACGACCCGACCCAGGCGCCGCCGACGGGTCACCGGCCCCGAGGTCGTTGCACGTGACCTCTGTGACCCGGTGTGACCCGATTGCCACGGCCCGGCGGCGGCTCGCACGCGGCCGACGAAAACTGGCTCAGAGGTCACTCGGGTCAGACCGGGTCAGCCTCATGAAGCGGGCAAACATGCGCGGGTCAACGGCTGACTGTGGGTCGGTGGCGGGCGGGGATCGGAGGCCGCGGAAGCCTGAATAACACCGCTCTTTGCCGGCGATAGGAGGGAGACGAGGAGAATGTAGAGCGGCACGGCGCCGTCCTGCCCCGCCCGGCAAACATTATGGGTGGAGGAGACGGCGCCGCGGCAAAAAGCCGGCGGGCGACGGCAGCGGCGCAGCGGAACAAAAAGCGGCGCGGCCGTCGTCGTGGGCCGGCGGCGCCGGGATCTTTGATGTGCCAGTGACAGGCCGGGCGGCTCGGCTCGTGGCAGCGGCAGCAGCTCCGTTGAGTCGATGGCGTCGAACGGGCCGATTTGTAGCAAATTGTCGACAGCGATCGGCGGTCGCCGCCTGGCGGAGGACGGACGAAGCTTGGAGCAGCTGGCGGCCGGTCGGTCGCGTGAGTCGCGGACGGCAGCGATTTAAAACGACGGCAGGGATGTGCTCCAATGGCGCGGATCCAGCCGCGCACATGCAAGCCGGTCATTTAGACCGCCCCCGTGAGCCGCACGACCCCTCCACTAATGGAACGGTTCCCAGACAAAAACGATGATGCGGTTCGGGGTCCCGGAAGCGCGGAGATATCGATACTGTCGGCACCGATATTGATAGTGCCGGTACCGATATATTTAGTAACCGTACTGATAACGGTGGGTGGGTGGCTATCAGTGGCACCGGAGGCTGTTTGGAATGAAGATGACAATCTTGAGGTCAATTTGGTCTTCAAAGGACAACGTTTGGGCAGCTGCTTTCATGTTTCTTTCGGTGCAAGTCGTGATTTATTAGGACAATGTCCTTTAACGGCGAGATGCTTGCAAGGTTTGTTCGCAATAAAAACAGGCCAATAATCGTGCCCCACTAAAAGTTTAAAAGGCATTGCAGAACTGGAACGCCTCAAATAGATTCGTGAACTTCAACGGTCACCGTTTTCTTGCGAAAGGACTTGCCATCGAAAAGAAAAATTACATGAATCATGAGACTGTGCAATCGGAGCTTCAAAAAAGAACATACCTAAGCCATGATGTCACTTCAGTCACTTTTCACGGGGAACTATCGCTCATGATAACGAAAACGCCAGTCAGTCTCCTTACCGGGACACCATTCTGTTAGGTGCCGACACCGAAATTGATCGTATCGTTAGCGCCATTCGCACGTCATCATTCGCAATGTTTCGGGTATGGCGGCGTCATTGTGATAATGAATCGTTCGTGGCGATATCTCTGCAAAGGCAATCGAGGCGAAACGTAACAGCGCATGGTCAGTGTGGGTTTTATCTACCCATTCTAGCAGGAACCGTCCTACCGCTAAAGCACCTTCTTTTCTATCCCATGTGCACCCTCAATGTGTTTCAATGCATATATAGAATGCATGCTATTGTTGATGCATATGAAATTTTGTTGGAATAACTATGTTTGATGGGCTCGATTTTTTTGTATCTGCAGAAATATGTGCGCTTGCCTCTGCTGTCGCCTTAGCAAGGTCAACCCACACTGGTTCTGTCAATTTGGCAAAGGTAAATGAAAACTTTGACCTATGTGTCAGAGTTCTCCCAACTCTGAAGGATTGGCAGATTGATGCGACTGAAATCAGGCTCATGGGACGGTGAATAAGTAAGTTGCCAGGTTCAAATTCGAACATTATTATTCAGCTTGATCGTATCGGCGTCAGTTTGATTCAAGACGAGTTAACTTTTCCTAGTTTCAGTCTTACGATTTCGTTCAGTCTCTCGACCATACTCTACGTAACCATGATCCAGAGAAGATTATCATCACTTGCATCACTTGCATTATTATCACCTTCCTTCCCCTTCCGGATCTATTTCCCCCGACTGACACTAGTCTCCTGTAGTGTTCGACCGGCACCGTCTGATGACAGACCTCTCTCCGGCAGAGGACTGTCTGCCTATAACCCTTTTCCTGGAGTTATTTTAGGCAATGTCTGCCTAAGAGGAGCATTTCCAATCTCCATCATCTGTCACTAAGACTTCAGAGGCATGTCTGCGACAGCGCCATCGTCTCCAGAGCCGTGTTTAGAAAGCCAGCTCCGTCACCATCTGTCTAAAAAGTCGTCTCCGTCTCCGTCTCCCTCTCCGTCACCGTCTCCATCTGCTTACAAAGCCGTCTACCGCACCAACAGCGTCTCTCAGGTCAGTGCGGTTTGTTGTTCGAGCGCTGCCCGTCGCTGCCACCGCCGCTCGCTGCGGAAGCCGCCACTCAGCACTGCACCAGGTGACATCGATCTTCCGATTGCACCACGCCGAAATCAAGGCCCCCTGCCCGGTGGCAGCCGCCCGCCACCTACCGAAGAACCTGGACGCACATTTGCGCAATGGCTCCGTGTCGCCGCGGACAAATTGTGATGGCAGTCGAGCAATCACGGTTAAATGTGCAACTCCAGTGGAGAGCTTTGAGCCAAATTGACGGCGAGGACGTAGGTGAATTGGATCACGTCGGGGTGCGTGTTTGACTGGACCGTTTTGTTAGTGGGTCTTTCTGGGCGATGAGACGCTCCTCCCCTTTCTTCACCTCCTTCAGTGGGTCACACCCCAGAAGCGACACCCTCCGTCCCACCACGCCCAGTCGGACACCACCACCGCCGGGTACCGCCGCACTGGTCCGCCGGCATTGTGTGATTGCCCGCGGCCATTACCGCTGGGGAGTCGGGAGAGACGCGGCCGCGGTCCGCCCGCCCGCACTGCGCGGACAAAGGCAGACAGTACATCAATCACATAGTGCGCGCCACATCCGCCCACCCCGGCCGGCAGGAAAAATCGGCCGAAACTCCCGGCGCTCCGCCGAAAAACATAGGCATTGAAAGCGGATGCAAAGGGATCAATTCATCATTTGTGCCTTTGAGCACAACAGGCATACATGCTTTTAATTAGTAAATAAATTTACTGATTTCTTTGACCACAGTGCGTTGCGCTTGCTATGGTTGTGGTACGCGTTTGGGTTGGTGTTTCCCCTCCGGCTATCAGCCGAGGTTGCTGGGGAGGCGGCCGATGCCGACCGACCCGGATAGCCCCACGTACCGCCTCAGGCAGTTTCGGTGACCCGAACGGGGTCACAGTCTCTGAAGGAGGAATCAATGACTTGCTACAGGATCACGATTGATTGTTGCAAATCAGCGCAGTGTGGGTCTTAAAGCAGATAGTGAAACGGCCCTGGTTCGCCAAAGCAATGACGTCAAGCATGCATAACTTTGGTAAGATATAGTGGTCCGAATAGCGATATCTTGAGCATCAAACTAGGTGAATGGCTGCTCTAAATCACTGGTCACCACATGAAGTGCCTTATTATATTATTTCTTATACGACAAATTATTTAGGAAACTTATTTACCGCCGTGAACTTACTGAATCAAGGAAAAACTAAATGATCCCTCAAAAATGTTACCCAGTAATTAGCTGAGCTCGACCTAAACTCAAGTGACGATTGCCAATGGATTTGGACGATTCCATCGCTCAGTTTTTACGGCTCCATCCAGTATTTATTGGAAACCGTTCGTCGTTGCCGACTGAGGATCGTCGGTCTTGGATCGACGGGGAGTGGTGATCGCGTGCACTGCACTGCGGCGCAATCAGCTGCGAAATCGATGGCCCGGCGTCGGCAGGCCCGTCTGATGGGCCTGCCACACCCGCCCGCCGCGCCTCCGGCCAGAGAGGACGGTCGGTGCGGCAGACAGAGGGCACTGGATGTCCCTGTCGGTCTGACCCCTCAGTGAGATGACTTTCTTTGACCATTCTACCATTACGACCTTGAAGAGAATGCGGAGAGGTCACGGTTTGAACCTGCATGAACGTCATGACGCAAAACGAATGAACTCTGGAACTGTCGAGCAGGTAGTTTCACACTTGACGCATCCACACAACTAAAATCAGAGTTCTCAATCACGCCACGTCAGTGAAATTGATATTCGGCCCACATCAGACCAGTTCACCAGCACAACTGCAGTCTGACGTGTCATCACGCCGTCCGCTCTTCAGCTCTCGGCAGTGTGTCTGCATTAGAGGTGGCAAAAGATGAAAATTTTGGGAACCAGACTCGAACCAGACCCGGCTGGACATTTCTGGAACCAGTGGGACCCGGTCTTAGTTGGAATCGGAACCACTTGGACCCGTTCCCCAAAAGTCAATTAATACAAATTACTTGTAGGTAACATTATTTATATCATGTAAAACAGCCTATTTCCTACTGGGAATACTCATGAGCTACAGTGTGCAAAGAGGCATTCACTTCATTCACTTCATATTTTGCAATAATGTGTAGTGTGCAAGATGTATAGTTAATGGTAGGAAATAGTAAGAAAATTAACCTCACTCTCATTCTATCTAAAAGTAAATTCCGGATTCGAAATAAAACAAACTTTTTGAGAAGCTTTCGGCATTGTGCCATCATCAGCTCTGGAGTTTTATTCGCAAACATTTGAGAAAATATGCATTTGGGCTGATAGTTTTGTCTGCAGATATTAACCCCGGGTCCTACCACACGCGGGGTTTATGGTAGGACCCGGTTGGACCCGTCAGAAAATTTCCAGGAACCGGTCTGGACCCATATGGGTCCAGACTGGTTCTTTGGACCGGGTCCTCGGGTCCACATTTTGCCACCTCTAGTCTGCATCCCGGCACTTCGACAGCTGGAGGGCGAGAGTCGCCGGCGTGACGGGAGCAGCTCTCTCCCCGTCACGTCACCGTGGGGTGTCACATTGCGTCAAGTCTGGAGAGATTACTGGCTGTTCTGACTGCGGATCGTGACAACTCTGAGGTTGTGTGTATAAAAACACATCCATACGCGGCACTTGGGTTCGCTGCGAACGATGTGAGAGGATATCCAAAGCGATGGCACCTTGAAAAGTGATGATTGATTGGGCTGTCTAAAACGTGATATGATATGGACGATCCTAACATGTTGCAGTAGTGAACAAAGCGGCTGCATGTGACAAGGCTTTTCAACAAGGGATGGACGGTCATCATCTTTGCCAATAAGCCGTGCCAGAAAGAAGTACGCATGTAATGACACAGAGAGGAAGAGTTAGCCTGACGGATACCCCGCAGCATCACTGATCTGCGCTTGCTGCTAAATCGATCGAATCTCTTCACAAACGTCGGACATTACCGAATAGCCCTTATAAAGCTTTTGCTTTTGCGTCGGTAGCCCCACTAGAATTCTTACAGCGTTGCTGGGATGCCTACAGGGCCGCTGGAATACCACCTCTGCTGGAACACCCGCCGCTGTCACGCTCGCGGCACTTCTGGAGCGGCTGGCTGGCAGCGACATGCACTATGATGGATCGGAGCACATTTGACACGGCAGCGCTCGGGCGCTAATGAGAGCGTCTGAGCCGGGCGCGCTTCATGCTCTTTAGCCACATCACACGGCGGTGACTGGCGCCCAACCGCTGACGAGCACCGTCAGGAGAGCGTGCTTCCGCGCACACGTGCCTTTGGATACCGCAACTGACACGCTCTGGGGCACCTCATCCTACCGCGTCTCACGAACATATGTCGCACTGGGTTGTAGGTGGTGATTGAGCTCGCCTGCATGATGAAATTTGAGGAGAACAAAAGAGAAGGAAGTGACAGAGAAGGTAGGAGTGGCCGTGGCGACCAGTACCGCCACTCTCTGAGTTTCGGAGGGCCGACTACTGAGCCGGTATCAGTTGCTGTCCGGCCGAGTCACGGTGATGCAGCCGTCACCGTCACCGTCACCGTCCGGTCGCTGGTCGGAACGGGTGCCGTCGTGACTGCTCGAGGAGCCGGTGCCACCCTCGGGGCCGCACGACACCGTGACTCGTCACATGTGAGCTGGCTGGCTCACGGCGAACGAGGCGAGTCGCCACACCCGAAAGAAATGGTGGAACCTTCTGGTCTACCTTCTGTCGCTGTCAGGTGATTGTCTTATCCAAAAGATCTATCTCATCGATGGAAAAATATCGTCCAGTCTGCCCATAGGAACTTAGCACTTATATGTACATAAGTGCTATAGATGATGTTTGATATGGATGATGTTTGCATTAGAATAAAGTAAAAATCCATATGAAGTCACGAAAGAACGCACCGATCCACTTTATTTCACCTTTTACCTCTTTAGTTGTTTTTTGCAATGCATCTTCTTCAGTCGTTTTGTATGGTAAACTTGTCCCTGCAGCTTCCCCCGCATGCCCGTTCAGCCCTCGGGACAGGGTCATTACGCCTCTCGCTGCGATGGCCGGAGGTGAACGGTACAGAACTGCCTCCTCCTCCTCCTCCGACCGACCGGCTGACCGGCCGGCCGGCTGACCGGCCTGATTTGGCCTCTCATTACCGACGGAAGCAATTAGCCTCGGCCACGGACGGGAAGGGGCAATGCTCGGAGTGGATCTGCAAAGGCAGATACTGGGACGACACCAGCCTCTGTGCATTGGCCACAGACTGAGAAAGGCATATCTCGGAGTGGCGCTGCGAAGGCAGTGACTCGGATGATAGCAGCATCTGTGCATTGGCCACAGACTGAGAAAGGCATAGCTCGGAGTGGCGCTGCGAAGGCAGTGACTCTGATGATAACAGCCTCTGTGCATTGGCTACTGGCGGTGGAACTGGAGCATGCGGGTGTGGTGTAACGGGACTGCTGGTTGATGTTGCGCCACAGAAGTCGGGCAGTCTTTCATGACAGCATTCCTGACAGGTGTATGAGGGCAGTGAGGGGGCAGCTGGCAGGAAGGGAAGTTCATGGTGCGTGCTCTAGAACAATAGCACTGGCTGCCGCCCGCGACAGCTGTCTTGCTAAGGGCGCCGGAAGGGTAACTATTGCGTCGTTTGGAAGCTACTGGAAGAACGCAATGGAGTGAATAAGCAGGTCGCGAATGTGCTTTATACCTCGCGGCTAGAGGTATCGCGGGAACACCTTCAAGTTCCCAGTTAGATATATAACAGCAGAAATGTAAGCTCTTCGTTCTTCTCACCTTATGTTATACTCATTGTTGGTCTGTAAACCATCGTAGCTCCACATCAACACCATAGTCCCATCGTGATTTACTTCACGACCTGCCGCACCGGGTCACGTCTCTGCATTCCCGCCGTGACCTTTGGTCAGGGTAGGTCAGTTCCTGATCACGCACACAAAACAGCGCTCAGAACAGCTCACGAGACCACTATCTCAATGCGTGCCGCCTCTCAGCTGGAGAAATAATCATGGGCCCTGATCTGATCTCGGCCGACCGGGCCGAACATCTCTGGGGCGGCGTTCTCTCCCGGTCCCGAGATGGATACGATGGCCGAACACAGTGGGAGAGCGTGACTGGCACCGATAGAATCGACGTCTTTAATCTCGACCAGTCCGGACTGAAGGGGTTCACTGCTTATAGCCAAGGGTCAGATGATATCTGTGGGCCCGGGCGGACATATTTCAAAAAACTCGGACAGCTAACGGCCGGGCGGTGGCGGTCTCTTTCCGCCTCCGTGGCGCGCGCCGGTCAACAGCGGTGCTCCGGGCGGCCGGGGCGGCACGACGCGTCCACAAAAAGGCGCACCAGTCCGCCGCGCGCCGGATAAAGCCATGCTTTCACCGGCCTCTGCTGGGCACTTTGTCGGACGATAATGCTCGGTGGCGAGCTGCAACGATAGCAGGATAAGCGGCGAGCCCGGCCGGCGGCGGCGCGCGGCCGCCGGTGGAGACCGGCCGGCCGTTCTGGCCCGCGGACACGGACGGGGCGTGGTCAGAACGGCGTCAGGACGTGCTCGGGTCATCAGACAGCCCACTGCGACAGGACGGCCGGCGATAAAACGGCCGCCTAATGGCCCCGCGGACATAGCGCCGCTCCGAATCTGGGCAGGTTCCCGGATTACGGTAACATTAGCGGGGCTCGCACTGGGATTGTCGCCAAGCACGCAGGACCCCGAGTCCCGCCCCCAGCTGCCCCAGCACGGGCGGCGGAGCGGCGACCAGCTGCCGGGCGGCGTTCGCTCGCACCCTGCTCACCGGCTATCAAGCGGCAAAAAGACGCCGGTGAAAGAGCCACGCCGGCTCGGGCGCACGTTCTCACAAACAAGCGCCGCGCCGGGCCGCGTTCACAGTGTGACAAAGAGGCCGCACTGAACACGGCGACGACAGCCGGAGCCGACTGCCGAACCCGGCCACGGTCGGTTATCCCGGCCGGTTCTGGATCCCATGACTGATTGTCCTTCCATCCGGCTGCCGGGAGCTACATGGCCGGAGCTGCTGCGGTTCCTTATCCCCACCATCTCCGGGTGTCTCCGGTGGCGGCGTGGTGTCGCGTGGAGTTCTGCTGGTCCATTCAGCGGGGACATATCGAGATGTGGAGAGGCTGGAGAGGGAGAGAGTCCGACCCTGATTGCCGGCGGCAGATCCTATAAAAACAAATTGTCAGCCTATCAGGTCCATCGATTGCTCCCATCTGTGGGATGGTCGACGGGAAGCCAGTGCAGACGGAAGATGGAGTGAGGTGAGGAGAACTGGCTAATATGGGGACCCACGAGCCACCAGCTGCCCTCTCTGACATTGACGACACCTGGGCTGGGGAGGGGGGAGGCTGGCAGACAAGGCCCGCAGAGCCCCCGCGAACGGATGTCCTGATTATGCAGCGAAGGGGACCGCCCGACACCTGCCGTCAACGACGTTAAGGTCCAGGACCAGGGCCCGTATTCAGGTCGACGGCGTAAGTACATATTTTTGCGTAAGTACAAAATTTGTATTCAGGTTGACATACTTAAGTATTATTTGAGCCGAAGCCATCTACTTACGCCATTTGGTATTCAGGTCGAACAGCGTAAGTAAGTTTGGTATTCTGGTCAAAAACTTAAGTAAAACCTACGCCAGTTGGTATTCAGGTTGACATACTTAAGTTAATGCGTAAGTAAATAATCTACCTACGGTATTTTCCCATTGGCTATGGATGGAAACTCGATTGCTTTATTTGCTATTACCATCGACATTGCTTGAATTCCTTAGTGACAAAGTGACAGAAGTGTTTCATGTTTATTTCGTAGGCCGGACTGAGTGACAAGTGTTTCATGTTTATTTCGTAGGCCGGACTAACACCATTATGGCTAAATTGTGATAAATGCATTCTCACCAAGCATCCATTCGCAGCTTAAACCGCGTACCGACGGGGGTCTGCGCCAACTTAGAACCGACGGGGGGGGGGGCGGATGACCGCCCCCCTGAAATCTCGAAAACGAAGCAAGATAGCGACAAGTGGTAAACGGCATGGGGTGCGCACGGGCAGGGTCTACAATTTTTACAAAGGTCATTGTCAGGTCAGGTCAAAGATGACGTCACAGAGGTCAAAATGGCGGCGCCTGATATGAAGAGATTTTTTTCTCGAATAACTTTCGAAGTGGCCAAGCTAGGAAACCCTCGCCGAAACCCTAGGAAGCCCTAGGAAACCCTAGGGTTTCCTAGAGCGAGGGTTAACCCTAGGAATCCCTAGGGTTAACCCTCGCCGTGCTGGTGGTCTGAGTTTTCCGTCTCGTGCTGGGGGGGGGGGGGAGGCGTTTGTAGGCCCCCGTCTAACTTGGCTCCTGGAAGAGCAGCAAAAATAAGCAAGGAAATACCACTGGCATGTGGTCAGGTCAATAGTCAGGTCAGCAGAGGTCATCAAAGGTCAAATTTCGCCTATTTCAAACAATTTTCGAAAAACCGACGCATAATTCTGGACCACCAATAGAGGAGCTACAGAGCCGCAGGAAAGCGCATTCGATAGCCTAGATTGAGCCCTAAGATTTGACTTCAGGTCAACAGTTAAGCCTCCATAGGGCAAAAAAAACTAAAAATAATCATTTTTATAAAAAAAAAAGTTTCGGTAAAAACTGTTGACTCAAGAGAGTAACGACATTACTTTTACTAGCATCGTGTTCCTCTCGTCGAGCCGTCGAGTCGAATTCACTCTAATTTGACATTGACAGGTCATTTTGAAAAGTTGACCTCATGTCAATCTCATGACCTGACCAAAAAAGGTATTTTTGCATATCAGTCGATCCGTATAGTTGAGCTGAACACATCTGAGGTACTTTCACTGCTCTAGCCTATCTCTATCTAAAGTCGTTGTCGAACAAACTGTAGGGGACCTCCCATGACCTGTGGTGTCCTGTGCCAAGGTCAAGTGAAGATCAGGTCAATGTCCTTGACCTAAGACGACCTTAGTTTACTTTTCGAGCCCATCATGTTAGGTACTAGGATATTTTTTGGAGATAATGTCGAATTTGGCAACCATTGTCCATTTGAACATTTGTAGTTTTGATGTCAATGGGCACAGTAGGGTTCCCCCGCCCCCACATGCATCCTCCAAATTTCGTCTCTAAAGCTTCCATAGAAGCTGAGATCTTAGGGGTCGACATTCGTCCCCCCCCTCCCCTTCAATGGCCGTAGTTCTCCGAACTCTTCCAATGCGCGTGATAAGTCAGCTAAATACGAGTATGGCTTGTTGTATTCCAGAGAAATAGACGAAACATGTAGGTACGACACGTAGTAACAATCTCAAACAAGCTTTCCGCCCGCTCTCATTTACAGGCTGGTGTAGGACATAGTTGGAGCACAGTCTCCTGCACCCAGTCGCCATTCCATCACCGATGCGATTCGTTGAAGGGCGAAGCTTTGCAGGCGCTGTTCTTCAGTGATTTTCTTCAGCTCCTCCAGAATATCTTTCTGGACCGCCAGCATAGCTTCCACCCGGGACCGGTGTTCTTCCCCTTCCCCCCTTCGCGGACGTTTCTTCGGTGGAAGCTGCGAAGTGCTTGGATGGTCGCCGTTGGTTACATCTTCCACAGTTTCCGACGTGTCCACGCCCCCCACTACACCGTCAACTGCCTCCTCCCCGATCACTTCAACTATCTTAATGCTCAGGCTGTTGGGAGGTGGCGGTGGAGGTCCTCCGCCGGTTTTCTTTGTTTCGGCCTTGTACCTGCCTACATCTTTCTTGGCTTGAAGCTTCAAGTCGTTCCACTTCTTTTTCAAGTCATCAGTGGTACGGCTGATCGCGGTTGCCGCCTGCATTTCTTCCTGTATCGTTTTCCATGTTTCTCTTTTCGTTTGAGAGCTGTTTCCAGGTCCAGAAAATTTCCCCAAGATTGTGGCTTTGTCGAACATTTTTCCATCGATGATCTTCAATGAAATGCATTTTACTCGATTTTACAACGCATTTCTTCAAATGCCTGTAAACGGTGAAAATTCGACAGTTGACCTGACCTGTGACGTCATCGGTTTGACCTAGGTCAATGAACTTGCGTCACAAGATAGGCCCCTGTTGGGGCTATCCAACACCGTTTGCCGCTTGTCGCTATGTCGCGTGGTTCTCAAGATCTTAGGGGGCAAATTGCCCCCCCCCCCCAGCAGGGCGCGTGGCTCGGCAGACCCCAACGGGGCGCCGGTTAATTTGACACCGGCTCGTGTCTCAACAAATGAATTTCCTAGCCACCATATGTCGGCCGGAAAAGACGTCATAATATGTGTATATGTTTTTTTATATATGTAATATATATTTATTTTAATATGTGTATACATTCTAAGATATATTTTTAAGATTTTAAGATAAAAACGAGTGAAAGTTTATTAAGTAATATGTAACTAATTAGCTACGAAGCTACGTCATCAAACATGCATGCATGAATGCATGCACATACATTCATAAATGCGTGATTCAAGCTTCCATTCTATTCAAAAAATGACTTACGTGTCCTCCGGAGCACACGTAACTTCACAATGATAAACAAATGGACATACTTACGCCAATCGTAAGTAGATTTGACATGAATGCCAAATATACGCCTCACTTACGTGCGCCGTTCGACCTGAATACCAAAATGCAAGATTTACGTAAGTTGTCTGGAATTGAACAATTTTTACTTAAGTATGTACTTACGCCAAAATGATACTTAGGCCGTCAACCTGAATACAAAAACTACTTACGCATTTGCGCAACTTAAGTAAAACTTAAGTTACGCCGTCGACCTGAATACGGGCCCAGGTGCTATTCCCGATAAACTGACCTTTATAATTGTGTGAAATTCATGGCTTGAAGTCTTGAAAGCGGGCTTGATTCATATTTCATATGTATGTGCATTCCTGCATGAGCGGGTCTCATTACTCCTCTTTCTATCTCGGACACGGGAGTAAAAACATATTCATGGTGGTTGCCGCCAAATGGAAACTGTAGGTGCAGCTACCCCGGGTCTCCTAACGCGCTAACGCTAACCGTCGAACATGCTGGCGGAGCGATCACCAGAGGTAGCCCATCCTCTGCCGTCGTCACTGTCGGCACTAACTCTCCATGCCGTCTCCATCGCCGGCCGGCCCCGGCGCCATCAGTGCGTTCCGTCGGTGTCGACAGCAGCGGGGCGTCGGTGCCGACGGCGTGCCCTTGCCGCTGTCGACGGACGCGCTGTCGGACGCGGACGGAAAGTCGATCGGAGGGGAATCGGACCCTAATCCGGCCACCGCCGCGCGCTGCCAGGGGTGACTCCGGACGGGGAGGGGAGGGGAGGGGAGTCTGCAGATGAGCCGCTCGATGGTGTGAAGTGAGCTGCAGCGAGAGGAGGGGGAGGGGGGGGGGGCACCACGCAGTGATATGTAGTGCGTTCGCTCCGGACGGGCAATTTATGGATTATCTACGGCCAGATTCTTGTCACATAAATATCCGGCGATGGCTCCGTGACACACCAGTCATTCACCCTGGTTTATGGAGAGACATTTGGGTCGCTCGCGTAACTCAGTTTCAGACAAACTAGCTCCATCAATCAAACTAGTTCAGCACAAAAATAAGGAACGTGAGCGTCACATATCAATCCAGACATTTCTCGACACGTGGTAGGCTGCCATCACATTACTGCCACATTGCGCCAATGTTTGCTGCTAATGAACCAGACAGAACACCTGCCTAAAAATGTCGTTTGCAGCACACTGTATTCCACAAATAGCTCCGCCAATACGTCTGTTTAGTGCTGCCGCGGAAACTGACGTCCCATGACTTCAACCGCAGTGTAATGGCCGTGAGCCCCCGTGCCCGACATGCGGTCTCTCTCACACCAGCGCGACACAGGAGCAGCACGCAGCGGCCAATTAATGGCACCCGAGCAGACAAGGCGACTCCCACCGGAAGGACGAGTACGGACGGGAGGGTCTGGAAGAATGGGCGTAATGGGCAGAGGATAGAGGAGCAGGTGTAATGAGCTCACCAAAGGCATACCAGGAATACTATCCTCGCTTGAACGCACACACTATGCATGTATGCTCATCAGTAGAAGCGTCGTAACTTGACATTTCTTTTAAGATTTATTGCGCCGTTGATGGATTCCTTCACACTAATGCGATGGCCTGAAGTTTCAACCTTCTGATTTGCAAATCAGTAATGAAAATTCGACCATTTTGTGGGTGACTTTGAGTTTGACGACGCAGTATTTTACTGCTCTGTCCCTCAGTCTTTACTGCTCAGTCTTCAGTCAGTCATCACGGGTTTCGGTCGGGCCATCGTCGTCCCGAGTTCTCACAGCTGAACGGTAAGCCAGTTCGTCGAAAAGCCCCTCTGAGTACGACCGCTGCAGGCGGGGATTTCGGGAGAGGTCATGGGTACGGAGGGGGCAGCGTCGCGAGAAGTGTCGAAATGCCACGGTGATCAGTTCGGGTGCGGAGAGCGCTTGGCGTAGCCCGGACGGATGGTGCCACTGATGGGTTAAGGTTCACCGATGCAGGGTGCGGGTACAGAATACAGATGCAGCTTCAGTCATCTCTTGACAGGGTAACACTCCGTCCTCGTCCTAAGGAGATCGAGCCTGACACTGAGTGCAGCGATGTATCTAGGAAACTTGTACCATCATTTAAAAGTCAACCAAGGTAGAAACTGTACGCCAACTGTGCGCCAAGGGTCGTTCAGACAATGTTGCTAAGTGCATGAAGTGCACAAAGTACCGGCGTCTTATTCATAAGGACTAATGGGTATAATCGCGCTTATTTCTTGAAATGGATGAGTGTACCACTACGAAAGAAATAGCTCTACAAATGGCCCAGCTCAATCATCGACTGCACGGCCACCTTTTCAACAACGCTACGCGTAGGCACAGGGGTGGGCCAGAATCATTCACCATTAGGGCAATTTCGGCGCATTTGATTCGCCTGCTATTAGTCGGTGGTGCGCCGATTTGATCGATTATTGATAAAGCAGCGTGCAGTCGGCAAGACAACTGGGCGAACACGAACGCAGAGCACGAACTGCGGTCCCTCTGCGCTACCAGGAGCCACTAACTACTAAAAGCACTACTTTTAGTTTCTACTTTTGAATTCCCCGTCGAACGTCAAACAGCGACAAACACTGGTCGGCACCATTCATCAACAATCGCAACTCGTGGCGAAAAACGCGGGCCTACCGCCTCGGAATATGAATGCGGACGATGCGGGACGGACGCTCGCCGTTCCGCTCCAAGCCCGGGCGAGGACGGTCACCGTGGTGAGGGGCGACTCAGAGCAGCGCTCGGTCGCTGGTGGTCACCACGTGTTAGGAATCGTGTTTACAGCTCGCTCCGAGGCACGGTCACCTCATAAAGGCAGCGCACGTCGCCTCTTATTTACGGCGACCAGCTGGGCAGACTGGCCGGCAATTACATCCGAGTAAAACGAGCCCGATTGGAGCCGCATGTGTCGCCGGTGTGCCGTCGAACTACGGAAGTTTATGGAGTGCGTGGTGGTGCGACTGTCCTCAGATCAGAGCTGCCCGTGTTGGGCCACGGAAGGTCGAGACAGACTAATAGAGACCCAGAGCCGCCACCGTGTCATAGAGACTGACGGTGCCACCCATCAGCGGGACGCATTTTAGTGCGGCGCGCGCGCGGCTGGTTTGAATTTGTGCGCTCTGATTGAAGCGGCGTCAGATTAATCACGCTATGATAAACGGGACCGTAATGATGTGCCGGTGAGCGGCGCGCATTAGAGCGACCGCCCCGGCCCGGAGGCGGTCGATATACCCGACGCACTGCCGTCGCGGCGCGCACCGCCGGCCACTTTACCAGATAACAGCATATTAGTCCACTCCCATTTGCCTCGCCGTAAATCCGCGCCGAATTCCGCTCTCGCAGCGTGTGTTCCCTCGCAGCTCGAGAACAAAACCAGCCAATTTGGCGGCGGCAATCTCCTTGCGTCGGCGCCGACTCCAGGCGGCTCAATCTGACCTGAGAACTCTCTCGCGTCTATCTGGTGTCATCCGATAGCACGGCATCAATTGGCCGCCTATTTACGTCAAACTGTTCTTAATTACACAGCACGACTTAATTAATGGCATAAAGAGCCGGCCCGGGTGGCATCCGTCGGTCGGCGCGGCGCTTCTGTTTTTGCTCGCGCTTCCTATCTGCCCGTGACGACGATGAATAGCAGGGCAGAAATGCGTCGCGTCGTGGGCGACAGTTCAGAAATGCCTGCGCCGCCGCCGGGCGCTCCCGCGGGTGGAGGGAGGGGTGCAGGGGAGCAGGGAGGGGGCGCCGCCGAGATATCGCGGAGGTGACGGAGCGTAAAACGGCCTGGCTGGAAAGTCAGAGGCTCGACGCTGCCAGAGGTGGAAGGGTGACGGCACGGGGTGCACCGAGTCACCCTGGAAAACGGAGCGGACAGAGGCCAGGCGGCTAATAAAGGCGTGATGCCAATTCACTAGAGTGCTTAATAATAAGGGTGCAATGCAATTGCACAAAATTGTTACTCCAGCTGGACGATGACGCTAATATTCAACAAAATGAGGCCAGAAAACGCGCAGTTTTCAGTTTTCACCTTGGCCTCAGGCTGTGGTTGTCCGATCCTATGAACCACCTGACCAGGCCAGTGACCACGTCTCGCCTTTGACCACTGAGCAGACCTCCTCCCGTCCGCCGCTCGAAGGGTCGGATGCAGTCCCCGGGCCGTCCAACTCCGTCCGGACGCTGTGTTTTTGCTGCCGGCTCGCTGCAGCGGCTGGTGTGGAGTTTACACAAACAATCCTCGCGATCGGTTAGAACCAATCACGGAGAGGGATAACAAACGCGCGCCTCCGACGATGACAGCGCAGATCGCCTCGTGGGGGGGGGGGGGGGGGGGGCGTCCCGACGGCAGATGGAAAATATTGAGGGTGACGGGTGAGGACTGCGTGGAAACTTTTAGTCATGCAAGCCAGTTCATGATTGTGGACTGCATGAAAGTAATCAGAACCCAGAACCAATCCAGTGCCGAACTGAAAGCATTAGTATTTCAGACACGTGATATCACGCAATAAACAGCTTTTATTCGGTCTCATTCTACGTCCATCTGTCTCCCAGGCCCATGTTCTCCGACTGTATCCCC
Source organism: Amphibalanus amphitrite (assembly GCF_019059575.1). NCBI lineage: Eukaryota > Metazoa > Arthropoda > Thecostraca > Balanomorpha > Balanidae > Amphibalanus > Amphibalanus amphitrite. Next base: position 141,916 of record NW_024882611.1, on the reverse strand, counting down.
CGGGCGGGCCGGAGCGGCGGCGGCTCGCTGCCGGCAGAAAATGGTCCTGTGGCGCCCTCAATGAGCGGTGCTTGGCCGGGCTCGATTGGGGCCGGCCGGCCGGCGCCGCCGTCCTCGCCTGGACCGAGCGTCAATGGTTCTGGCCGGCAGCCGCGTATTTATCTCAATACCGACGGCCATAAATATCACCGATCCAATTCGCGACGCTCCCGCGCGGCATCTATCTCCGAAGACGTGGCTCGGAACTGGCCGGGAGGCCCCGGGAAGATCCGGAGAGCCCGGGGGAATTCAGGAGAGCTCGGGGACTCGGGTTCGGGGATGGGTCTGTGCATGCCTCAAGGCTTGGTCTATGGCATCCCTAGGTGGGGTCTCTACCAAAGATGGCGTCTGTCGCTGGGACACGTGACCGTGGCACGCGGAGCGGAGTTCATGTCACCAGACACGTGGGCCCGAGCGCGTTCCTCAACCTCTCCCAGGAACTCTCCTCGGCGACGGGGGCTTGTCGATTCCACAGCCGGCGGAGACGCGACGGCGACGGCGAGCCTAGCGCGCTCATGACCGACATAATTAAACGAGCCGGCCGCGAGTGAAACGGAGACCGCCGGGACCGACGGGGAGGGGCAGGCTGTGTCGCCGGCGCCGCTGACAGCTGAGGAGGTTAGATCTGCTGCCGGCGGCGGAGCAGAGGTGCGACGCTGCCGACAGTCGCGCGGCGTCAGTGACGGATCGACACCGCGGCAAGACGAGCCGGCACCGACACACGGACACGGGGTCGGCCGACGCTGACGAGTCGCCGGCTCGTCGCTGTCGACACAGACCCGGCGACGGCCCGCTTGTGTTGGCACCCGTCGACGAGACGGCGGCGAGGAGAGGGCTGTCTCGGGACGGCGCGGCGGCGGCGGTGGGAGCCCAGGGGACCTGTCCGCGGCGGCGACGCGCTGCCGCCGCCGCCGCCGACGAGCGAGCATGGAGGGGGCTAGCGATTTCGTGGCAACTGTACCAAGGAGATAGCCGAACGGAAAGCAGCACATGCGTGCCGCGTACCCCATCAACGTGAAATGAGAACATCCGCCGCGTCGCTGCCGTTGGCGCAAACATGACGAAAACAGAACACCCTCTGCACACGACGGCCCTGCCGCGAGTCTCAGATTCCTGAGATACCGGAGTGGAGCGCGCCGTGCTTTTCGAGCCGCGGCCGGCGGCGGCGCGCCCCTCTCCCCGCGGAGGGCACGCCACAGGCCGCGCCGACACTGCAGGAGCGCACAGCAGAGGCGATTGTTGTTGGCGGGCGTGACTCAAGGGCCGGCGGCGCCCCTCCCGCGACCGATCAAAGGTGCCGACACGTGTGCCGAAAGCTGTGGAGAACGGTTTGACGAACTCGTGTCGACCAGCTGCAGACGAGAGGACGGTATAAACCGGGCTGACGGCGGCTGCAGCCGGCCTGGGAACGAACGGGGGCCCGCGGAGGTGGAAACGGAAGCCGGGGGGGGGAGGGTCACCAGAGGACCGGGGTGGTGGTGCAGAGGGCCAGAGTGGTCAAGGAGTTACAGATTACATAGTGACTAAACCGATAATCGAGACCGTTGAGAGGACTTACCTTTGGGTGCGCTCGTCGAGGGAAAGCCAGCTTGGGGTCGATCTGAAAGAAATTGGCACATGTTTAGTACATGAAGTCAAATGAGCGTTTTCACACAAGCAACCAGCTTAAAGAACTTTATTTTTTCGTGTCCAACAGCCCTTTGTTCGAGCATGCATTCGGAACAGATTGGCAAGTAAACAAATGGCAGCAATGCTGATTCACCCCCCCCCCCCCCGTACATTGACACGACCCGTCCCAGCTCGGGGCCACCTGCCGTCGACGGCGGCGATGTCGCTGCGTCGCCCCCGACGGCGTCCATCAGTCACCGACGGGCCGCACTGATGGCCATTTGCACCGACGGAGGGGGTCGGGGTGGGGGGGGGGGGGCGACGGCAGGTGTGTCCGTGCTGGGAGCGGGCCGCGCCCGGTCAAAGTTTAATCAGTACGACACAGGTGTGATGACTGTCACCCACGTGACGGCTCTGTCACACGCGCAGACATTGTACGGAGCACACTGAACATGCTGGCACATAGCGCGTGCTCATGAACTTACTGAGAAACATGCACAGACGGTGCAAACACCCTGGGGTCAGTGCCAATGCTTGAGGAAGGTGCATAGTCCGGAGCCAGCAGTACATGCTATGTTTGGCAGCGCACGGGGTCATGCGGGTGGACGCTCCATGAAATGGTTTCCAGTGATGGACATGCCTTGAATACTAACTGAATGAAAATAATATAATGTTTACGCCGTTACATAACAACATCATGACTTCGTGTTTTCTAAACTTGCAAGCGTTTCCGTCTTCAGATATGCTAATTAACTGACAATGCGAATATTATATACATATGCAATTCACCCATAATTAGGCAGTGAAATCTTGAACTTTTGTGTTTCCAGGAATCGAGATCAATTGCTTATCTCTGTTCAGTGTACAACTGCAACCAGCCACACCCCAATAATTCCCACCCTACCAACCGCATTCACAGTTGCTGTCGCTGTATCAATGTTCCATTGAATGCCAATTATCAGAGCAATGATGATACAGCACTGATCAGAGAGCAGCGGCGGTCAAGCGGAACTGCGACTACACGCATTCTTTCGTCTGTCCATAAACTAATGACCGTCCGTCCGGTAATCCGTAGTCACCCGCCCGTCAACCAGTGACTGTGTGTAATGAGTGTCTGTCCGCCAACCATTGGCTGTCCGTCAACTCTGAGCGGGTTGCAGCGATGACAGCCGCACAGCATGTAGCTGGGTTGAATTTGGACGGACGATTTATATCTTGGCTGACCTGCGATCCTCCGCCGGTTTGCTAGCCAGCTGCCTCACCTCTGCTCAGTTCGACCCTCAGCTTTGCTTGTCCTTCAGCGCTCCTTTGCTCTTCTTGGTACTGCTCGACCCTTCACTGTGTTCTGTCTCCGTCAGTTCTGCTGTTCGTTTCAGTGCCAGTGGTCCGTAACTCTGTGCTATCCATACTCATATCGTTGTTCGTTTTGGTCTCACCCAGCGCCCTCGTCACCGCTGTTCGTTTTGGTCTCACCCAGCCCGCTCGCCATTCGGTCAGCCCACCACTGGACCGGCTCCGTTCCTCGTTCTCACGCTCTGACCGGCCTCGCCGGCCGGCGGCGGCACGACCTCTAATTGCCGGGTGTTGGGTGTAGTTCACACCGGTCCGCAGGCCGCGGTGGCAGCTAATGCTGCCTGATTAAACTGTCACTGTTCTGATGGGGCAGCACCGATCGGGTGCTGGGTTTCTCACCGTTAAAGTGACTGGATGATGAGATGTGGAATGTAATGTGTAATGACTTATATCTATCTATTTGCGATGTTATGTATGGTCAATGCTGCCCTCTGCAGCTTTCAGCGTCTGAATTTGTCTCCTGTATCTCACAACGCACATTTTTGTATCTCGCAACGAACATGCCATCCTTAGCAAAGAGCGACCTCTTCTCATTACCTACTGTGATGAGCGCTTACCGCTGGCGAAGTCCCACGAGTTGGCGCTAACTTGCCAGCTATAGCTCGCTAACAGATTCCGTTGACGTCAGTCTCCGGCCGCTATCCCTTCAACACGAGCCGTTCCAGGTGTCGTCCAGCGGCCGCCTGTTCCAGATGGTCTTGTTGACGCGCTCCTCACTCACAGGGCTCGTCCCACACTGCAGCGTGTCTAAGTCAGGATGTGGCTGCTCTTAAACTCATCCTCTGGCGGTACGATCACACCCAATTTGCACATTTGGTGAGCCCTACTCCGGGCGGCAGCAAAGGGTGTCCAGTGTCCACCTTAGCCGTGGGTCAGGAGCTTGACAAAATTGTGAAATGGGGTGGATAGGTGGGCAATCAAACTTTCCTTCCTTTTAACCTCACCGATCGTAATCCCTACGAAAACTATCGGCCATCTTTGATGCAAGAGTGACTGAGAGACTGCTTGACGCCACTGGTAAAGTGCATGGGAAGCTCGCGACCACCGTGTTCCCCCATCCGCTGCCAACGGTACCCCGTTCACCCGGCGAATCAATCGAGGACGCCCGCGATGTCTCCACGTGAACCAGCCGAAGGAACTATCGAAGACGCGGCCAACTTGTGTGGTTGGCCGTTTTATAAAGGTCCGATTTTCAGGGAACGGCTGTAATTGATCTGCTATTGACGGCCAAGCTGCACGCAGCGCGTTTTGGTTCGGTTAGCCAGATAGTGGCTCGCCACGCAGCAAGTCTCCGCATTTCTGGATGGCTGAGACGCCGATGAAGCTATTTTACCCCCACAATTTAGCTTCCATTAAAAAGTTTGACCCAACTTCCAGCGGAACATGATATTTGATGAAAAGGATTTCTTTAACAAGGCAAGCTCTGCATGCAAAAGTTCAGTGTCGTACCGGTACGACAAACGACCGACCGGGGATGTCGGCATCCAAAGAATAATAATTGACTGAACACACGCATTGATCTGTTTTGATCGCCTTCGCGGTTCACTGGCCGGCATGCGCAGTACGTCGCCTGAATTCGGCTTCTGCCTGAGCGAACGGCAAATTAAAGTTGTGTTTTGTAGCGGTGCTGGCATGCAGTGACTGCAAATACACGGCGGCGACTGCTGGCCAATTCGGCCTGCCCGGCCGTCAGTTTGCGCTGTGGTCCAGAGCCAAACAATAACCGCACGGAATACCAAGCGAGTGCGCGGCTGCGGCTGATGAACGTCTTCAGCTCCATCACATCGGTCCGGTCCGGTGCGCGCGGGTGGCCGCTGGGGGCGAATGTACCGAATCATTGGAGATGGTTCCTTCCCATTTGGCCGACAGTTTTGATGGCACGCAGGAGGCTCTTGTTGCATCCTAAATGTTTCGCTCTTTCAGAACGACTTTCTATTCAAGAAAAACTTGCGATGAAAGATTTGAGAAACGTGACGGTACAGCTCTGAGTCAAGAAAAATTATTTCGGTCGCTGTAACTCTGTCCTTTAGCTAGGAATTTGCCTCTGTCCGGGGCGGGGCGAGAGTGTAAATGTCTACGCCAACAGATGCCGCCGGGCCTAGCCCACACTCGCCGATACGCCCATTACGAGCACCATTGCCGTGACGCGAGCCGGCCTCTGACGTCACGCGTGACGACGCGCCGAGTCACATTCCGCGTCGTGACGGATGGTGGGGTGTGCGCGCCCGATTGGAGAACTTGGAGACACGACGAGCTGGGGTACAGCCTCAGAAGAACCGGACGACGTCCCTTATAACATCTCCGAAACGTCTAGACGCTACCTGCGTGTATTCCTTGTGATGTTACTTTCACCGATGTCATTTCCAGAAACTCGCTGGGGGCTTTCGGTACCTCCCTCTCTGGAACCGGCGCCTGGTGCCGCAGCCCTGACGGGGCGGTTCATTCGATACCAGCTGGTCGTTCGCAGCGCGGACCATTAAGAACGCATCTACAGTCTGCAGCGGCGACAGGGCCGGTGTGGGGGAGGGCGCAAACAGGCCCGCGGGCGATAACGGAGCGCCATTGGGGAGCGACGCCGTAGTGCGAGCTGTTCCGAGAATAGCTGCGGACGGCTCATTTGGGAGACAGTTTCAACCTGTGGTTAATTATCAATGAATTTGCACGGCGTTGCGGCGATCTTGGTGGGTATGGTTCTGGGAAACGTAACAATTTTGCGTTGTAAGAATGAACTCGATTGCTTTCTATTCTTCTTGGCTGTAGCCCTCATCACCGCTCTCTTCTCCTGTTGAACCGGGCATGGGCCCAAAAATTGGTACTGATGGTAGCTTCGGATCGGACCCCGTCTGTGCCCTTTCCTCCCTCTTCTCTCCGGTCCTCCTCTCGGCAGCCTTGTGTCAATCAGTGTGGGGTACCGGCTGATGGTCATTTCGTGCACGTGCGCACGTGCCCCCGCGTGAAGCTCAGATGGTCATACACGTGTCGAATCGACCCCGCGTGCGAGCACGTGGCGGCTGCACCGTCGCTGTCCCTAAAAGGTCAGGCCGATCCCTGGGGTGTAGAGACATCTGAATGTGATGTGATGTTGAAAATTGGTGCATTATATTGTGTAGTGTAGTCCCCTCCCCGGGCCCCCGCCGGCTGGCAGCGGCGGCCGGAGCCAGTCCGACCTTTAGCCGGCCGGGTCAGGTAACCGGGACGGCCGCACCGCGGCGCCGCGCCCGGGCCGGCCGGGAGACGGAGTCGGGTGCCCGCCGGCGAGCCGTCGGCAAGGGCGCGGGGCACATTAGTCGAGTTGAATGTACACTGTTCAGTCTTGAGTGCGAGTGATGAATGTGTGAGTGCAATACACTACAAGTGGCGACAAGGATGAGATAAGCGGACTGCATTCAAGACGACATGTTCCAGTCACCGGCGCCACCGGAGTTCCTGTCGCGGCCGGGACAGCGTCCTGGGAGCTGGCGACAATGGTACGAGGACTTCCTGGTCTTCGCTGAGGCCAGCGGGTGGTTGGACTGGACGGACGGTCGTCGGACAGCGTTCCTGTTGACAGCAGTCGGAGCGGAGGCACGTCGACTCTACCGAGCTGCTGCTTCAGCTACCAAGCAGGAGAACATCGAACCTGGAGTAAGTGACACTGACGCCGGCGGCGCTGGTGCTGTAATTGTGTCTCAGTTCGATGCTGCTGTAGCTGTTTTCAAGAAACTGTTTGAGAGCGATTCTGATGTTCGTTCTGCTCGCTTGAAATTCCGGAAATGCACCCAAGGCCCTGATGAGTCATGCGTGATTTTCCTGGCCAACCTCCGCGAGGCAGTGGCCTGTTGCAGTTATGGTGCCCTGACTGACGACATACTGCGTGATCAGTTTATCGAGGGTTGTCGCTCTGACCAGCTTCGTGACAAGCTGATAATGATTGATGACCTATCTCTCCCCAAGCTAGAGGCTGTGGCCGAGGCCCACGACCGGGGCTTGCAGCGAAAAGCTCTGCTGCACGACTCATCTACCGGCGCGACTTCAGCTCCTGCGGTGGAGGTGGCGTATACTGGGCAGCGGCGCAGCACGAGCCGCAGTGACTCAGCGCGTAAGCAGACGCAGCGTCAGCCTCCTGTAAAGAAGTCAGGTACGTGTCGTGCCTGTGGTCGACCGGGTCACTGGGCAAATGACAAGGAGTGCAGAGCGAGGAACCTGAAATGTTTCAAGTGTAACACTGTCGGACACTTAAGCAAGTGTTGTCCTCGCTCTAACAAGACCGGTGCTGTTGACAATGTGCAGATTTTGTCCGTGTCTGCTAAGGATGACGTATGTCCGGTCGTTCAGACAGTGTCGTGCCCGTACTATGATGCCTTCATTGAGATGAAGCGTGTCAGGATGCTGGTGGACACCGGCTCGGCGGTCAGCATCGTCCCAGCGAGGACGTACTGGCAGCTCTTCAGTCACGTCTCTCTCCGTCCTGCGGGTAAGCTCGCCCAGTGGAACGGTAGCGGCATTAAGGTGCTGGGTAAGATGTCAGCTGACGTCACAGGACCGGACCAGCTCTCCGTTCCAGCGGAACTGTACGTGGCGGTGGGTGATGTACCGATCATGGGCCGTGATCTCCAGCATCAGCTCGGAGTCACGGTGAGCCGTGGCAGTGTCGTCTGCCAGGTGAAGCAGGATCAGGTGCTGCCAGCCATCAAGGGATTCGTCCACAAGGTGCGTCTGATTCCCGGAGCTGTGCCCAGCACGCCACACCTGAGGACTCTACCGTACGCTGTGAGGCAGGAGGTCAGTGACCATCTGGAGTCCCTGGAAGCCCAAGGAGTCGTCGAGAAGGTACCCTGTGGCTCTTCACCCTGGTTGTCTCCGATTGTCGTGGTCCGGAAGCGAGGAGGTGAGGGCCTGAGGATCTGTCTCGATCTGACGGCGGTGAACAAAGCCATTGTCGCAAACGGCTACCCCATCCCTCCGATGCAGGAAATGCTGGACAAGCTCCGAGGTGCCAAGGTGATGTCCAAGCTCGACATGAAGTCAGCCTATCATCAACTGGAGCTGCACGAGGAGTCCAGGAACCTCACTGCTTTCGTGCATGAGGGTCAGACCTGGAGGTACAAGCGGTGCTGCTTTGGGCTCAAAAGTCTTCCGCAGTGTTTCCAGAAGCTCATGGAGACTGTTCTGCAAGGCATCCCTGGTGTTCAAGTCTACCTGGATGACGTACTGGTCACAGCGCCCACCCGTGCAGAGCACGACGCGAGGCTCAGCACCGTCATGAAGCGGCTGAAGGACTACGACATCACGCTGAACAGGGACAAGTGTCTGCTAGGTGTTGTGTCGCTGGAGTTCCTGGGGTTCGTCGTGTCGGAGCGTGGGATCGAAATCTCACCAGATCGGGTCCAAGGTCTTCGAGACATGGGACAACCCCAGAACACCAAGGAGCTCCAGGCTGCACTGGGGTCCCTCGCGTTCTACAGCAAGTTCGTGCCCAACTTCAGCTCTCGGGTAGAACCTCTGCGGCAGCCGCTGAGGAAAGACGCCCCAGCCTTCCGATGGACGGAGGAGATGACAGCTGCGCTGGAGGATGTGAAGTCGGCGATCCTGAACTCGTCTGCGCTGGCACCGTTCGACCCCAGTCTGCAGACGTTCGTCACGACCGACGCCAGCGACGTTGGTCTCGGGGCCGTTCTCTCACAGATCCACCCAGACGGAGAGAGAGTGGTGGCATTCGCCTCCAGCACGCTCAGCGCAGCACAGCGCAAGTACAGCGTAACTGACAGAGAGGGCCTGGCATGCGTCTGGGCGTGTCAGAAGTGGCACAAGTACCTGTGGGGCAAGGAGTTCGTTTTGCGGACGGACCACGCTGCCCTTCGCTCTCTGCTGTCTGCCAAGGGCATCGGTCGGGCCAGTATGCGAATGTCTCGCTGGGCCGTCAAGCTGATGAACTATGCGTTTCAGGTTCAGCACATCGAGGGGAAGTTGAACCAGGCTGATGGCATCTCACGCCTTCCCGGCAGTCATGGGGTTGCAGAAGACGAGGACCAGCTGGTCGCAGCCCTGGAGGAGATGATGCCGGCGGTGAGCAGCGCTGATATCGCCGCAGCAGGCCTTGAAGATGACGAGGTCAAGGCGCTGATCTCGCAGATCCCACAGCGCTGGCCGTCGAAACTGAGGGAGGTGCCGCCTGTGCTGAAGCCCTACTTCAGGTACAGGAACGAGCTGAGCATCGAGAAGGGTGTGGTGTTCAGAGGTGAGAGGATACTTGTTCCTTCTGCCCTCAGAACCCGCGTGGTGACAGTTGCCCACGAAAGCCATCCCGGGATAGTGCGCACGAAGCAGCGTCTGCGCGCAGTCTTCTGGTGGCCAGGGATGGACGGCGAGGTGGAGACAGCCGTCAAGAACTGTCCCACCTGCTCTGTTGCGGACAAGTCGACCAAGACGTCCAGGACGCCTCTCATCCCGGTCTCGCTGCCTACTGCGCCGTGGGACAAGGTGGGAGTGGACTTCATTGGTCCGATGCAGGGTCCGGCAAATCAGAGGTACGGCATAGTGCTCACAGACTACTACTCCAAGTGGCCGGAGGTGGCGTTTGTATCAGAGCCAAGTACAGACGCCGTGATTGACTTCCTGACGTCAGTGGCGACCAGAGAAGGCTGGCCGAAAGAGCTGGTGAGTGATAATGGAACCCATTTCACGTCAGCACGGTTTGCATCGTTCTTGCAGGCTAACGGGATCAAACACATCAAGGTGTCCCCGTATCATCCAGCAGGTTCCGGAGCTGTGGAACGCTTCAACCGCAGTCTGAAGTCTGCCATCCAGATAGGTGAGCAGCAGAAGGCAGACAGGCGGCGGCACGTTCAGCAGTTCCTGATGGTGTACCGGGCGACGCCGCACGCCACGACGGGGCGCAGCCCGTCAGAGCTGCTGCACGGACGCCAGCTGCGGACGTCACTGGAGAACGCCGTGGTGCAGAGCAGTGACTGCAGAGGTGACGGCGCCATCCAACAGCACGTCCGGAAGAAGCAGCGAAAGATGAAGCGGTATCATGACCGAACGGCAAGGAAGCCCGACATAAAGGTAGGCGATCTCGTTCGCTATCGCCTGATGCCAAGGCCGCGCAAGGGAAAACCTCGGTTTTCCAAGCCATGTGTCGTCACCGCACAGCGTGGTCCCGTGTCGTTCGAGCTGGAGGGTGGCATCAGAGTCCATGCCGAGCGACTCTCCCCGTGTCATACATCTGTCCGCCGGCCTGACGTTCCCGGAGGAGGCGGGCGAGAACAGGCTGACGAGCCTGATCTGCTTCCTGACGACGCCGGCGGCGGCGCCGAGACTGTCGGCGTGGAGACAGCCGAGAGAAGAGAGGCTGTCGGGCCTGACCAGCTTCCTGACGGCGCCGGAGGCGGCGCTGGGACCGTCGCAGTGGAGACAGGCGACGGCGGAGCGGCCGAAGTCGACGTAGGTGGAGACGTCTGGAACGACTCTGCCGGGAATGCCTCTAACGTCGACGTCGAGGACGCCGGAAACATGGAGGGCCCGTACCGCACGCGAGCGGGACGGGCAACGAGGCGCTGGTGGAGATGAGCGCTTCGGGGGGAAGGGAATGTAGTGTAGTCCCCTCCCCGGGCCCCCGCCGGCTGGCAGCGGCGGCCGGAGCCAGTCCGACCTTTAGCCGGCCGGGTCAGGTAACCGGGACGGCCGCACCGCGGCGCCGCGCCCGGGCCGGCCGGGAGACGGAGTCGGGTGCCCGCCGGCGAGCCGTCGGCAAGGGCGCGGGGCACATTAGTCGAGTTGAATGTACACTGTTCAGTCTTGAGTGCGAGTGATGAATGTGTGAGTGCAATACACTACATATTGCAATGACGTTAACGATCTATAGCACTTAAACGTTACGTGACATTATGTTTCTTGTGGAGATAATGCTAAGTGCAAAAGAGTTGGCCAGATTATTTCAGGAAGTTCACCGATAAAGACCCAAAGCAAGCCAGCTGCAAAGCAACCTCAGTCAAACTTCACACAACTGCAGGTAAGGGAATGATACCTGAAAACAAAGCAGGATGCAGTCATTTTACATGCAGCGAAGCAAGTACACTTAATATCAAAATTCATATCTGCAATGAAACATTAGACGGTGAACAGGATACTGTTTCGCTTGATAATTCATCCAGTCATGCACTGAACAAACCCATGCAATCCAAAGGAATTCATGCACCAATGCATTACAGCCCCGGCACCATCACAAGCCCCGACACAACGAAACCAGTCCCATCCCGCACCAGATCGTACGGAGGCGAGACGACACAACAGTCACCAGCACCACACGTAAAGAAGGGCCAGAGTCCGTACCTTTTTGCCGTCTAGTTCATGGGTGCCGCTCGCTAAAACTTTGTCTACGCTAGCCGGGTCGCTGTAGGTGACAAAGCCAAAGCCCCTAAAAAGGAGAGGAGCCAGTTTGACTACGCGCTAGTTCACCTCACTGTATAACACTGGAGAGCACTAGAGCCTAGAGAGTCAATGACTATGGCAGAGAGTCGAACCCTATTGCACCTTTCTGCACACTGCAGCGCATATAAGAGAAATCTCGATCCAAGTCGTATAGCGACTGGAGACCGTTTGGTCTACTTACAGCGCTCGCAGAGGTACGGTAGGACCATGATCTTATGTGCGAGAGGCAAAACGCCCCCATTGGACAATTCATTGTACCCAATTCTGCACGTCTGCGAGCGCGTAATAGTCACGATTCTATAAATTATCTAAAAGCGCTAGATTGTGCAGATCTGGCTAGCCTAAATAAAACTGTCCTCGGCCATGGCACTGGTTACACAAAAGATTAAACGATAAGGCATTGTAAACACTCCTAGGCCTAAAAATACTCGTCTATTTTAGATACAGAAAAGGAAGGCTGGGCTCAAAATGTTAGTGACAAAGATGCATTTACCGATTAGGTGAAGGCTGGTTTTCATTGTCGTAGGGCCGGGGCACTTTGTGTTTCTAAATCATTGCGCATATAAACTGATTATTGTTGAATCACATTAGCTAAAACTTTGTTCCATTTAATGAGGACGTTTAAAAGTCGCAAGTGCTTGAATAAATAATGACGGAAGTTATAACAGGTTGGGCGGTATTTTGGTCCGCAGGTGATGCCGGTAAGGTGCACCTGTCATTCATTTCATTCCGGTTTGACTGCCGCCAACTGTCCACTGCGGTCCCACCAGACGAAATAGCTCCCATCGCCCACTGTCCACTGCAGTCAAACCGCACGCTATCCACCGCAGTCCCACTCGACGCGGCTACCCCACCACCCACTGTCCACTGCAGTCCCACCAAACAGAGCTGCTCCCACCGTCCACTGTCCACTACAGTCCCACCCCGTGGACTTCCTCCCACCACCCACTCCTCTCAGCACCTCCCGGCGCGCCGCCGCAGTCACATACCATCGGATTACCCGGGCCCTGGCCGGCGGACGCGGCGGCCGAAATCAATGCGGCACGCGCCGCGCTGCGGCGCCGTCCTATTGAGTACATCACGAGCGGCGCCGCTGAAAGGGGCTCGTTAAACGGGCCGCGCGCGACCGACAGACAGCGTCGGCCGCCTCTCGGCACGACCGTGACGCCGCCGTTCGGAGAACGCCGCCGGTCGATCAGTGGTCGGAATACGCCGTCCACGACGGCCACGACGGGCTCGGTGGGCACGGTCGGGACGACGGGCACGAGGGGGGGGGGGCTCGGCGGGTCATCGTCAGCTGTCCGCGCTCCGCTCTATGGCTGGAGGAGAAGAGGAGACCCACGGGATCAGAGAGAAAGGGATGACGGAGCTCGGTTACTTAGGTCCCAGCGTGGTGTTCTGATGGTCACTGTGCGGGCGATTGTCAAACGCGACACGTCAGTGGCGGCAACTGAACTGTGTATTACTGTAATATTGAAGTGTTGTGTCAATACTGAAGCTCGGAATAGGCTGCAGGCTTCATGTTTGTGGAGTCGTCAGTTTCAGGCGCGCTGCGTCACCCATTGCAAACAGGCTGACACGCGGCGCCATTGAATAACATCGCCTGTCGAGCGTTAGCACACACGGCCGGCGCGCAACGAAAACAAAACGCCATGGTAACGCGTCAGTGTTGCGGCACCGTCGCCGTTGTGCTCTCGCCTCTCAGGCAGCTTGCATGCTGCTCTAAGACACCTATCAAAGGACTATGAATGGGAACCAGACCAAGTTGAGGACCACTCTCTGTACGGTGTCAAAATACGTCTGAGGAGGGGTCCGCCGACAGCGGGCCGGCTCAAATGGCCGACCCGCTAAGCCGCGCGGCAAAAACCTCGCGGCACCTGGCGCCGCGGCGGATGCCATGACAGGAAGTCGTCAGAGGTCGGACAATGGGCCGCGGCACGAGCGCCGCTAACGCCGCAGTCGCGCCACTACCGTCTCAGCTGCGCCGTGACTGGATGTATTGCGCCACGGCGCTGTTCGTGCACCGGGAACAACTGCGATTGCAATAGAAGATACGGGCGAGGGACAAGGAGACAGCGAAGGAGTGAAAAGCTGTCGAGCTCGGGTGTCTTCCTCTGATGTAACTTTTTCATGGCATTATTTCATCATGATCATCAGAACAGCGTGGTCTGTGTTCGTCGTGAAAAGACGGTACACAAGTCCGTGTTCGATTTTCAGTGTAACTAAGCAGCCTCACCTTCGTTTGCACACATCGGTGTGTGCATATTTACCCCCGGTACGGAGGCGAACAAACGGCTGTCATCACTGAACACAGAGGGGAGTGCCTCCTTCCCGTGACCCAGGTCCCAGCGGCATCGAACTGGCGTCTCAACACAGCGTGACTTAGATCGGGCAGATATCTGAGGTCCAGTCAGGTCTGGGCTTTATTGTATGGTATGAGCTTGAGCTGCGCTGTTACAGCCAAGAGCTCAGGTTTATTTGTTGTTGGGACTGAGCTGCATCTTTCTTAAAGCACAATGTGCAAGCATCCTGGTACCAAACGACCCAGTCTGAGCACCAGTGCCATCCTGGTCTGAGCACCAGAAGTCGTTCTTTGAGCACCGATGCCCGAATGCGCGCCCGTCGTATGGGGCCGCTGGTCCGGCCATGAGAGCCGCTGTAGGGCTCTGAGTACTATCGACCGGCTGTCTCGCTCCGACAGTCAGGAAATGCGGCGCCTCCTCCCTGTTCCCCGAGTACTACCATCCGAACTCCGTCGGGGAAGAGAGCACGTGGGGCGGCCGACCCAAAGGAGATTACTGACGTCATGGCGCCTCAGCATGGGGCGCCCAGCCAAGAAACCAACAGCTGTTTGCCATAATGTCCTCCGAGATTAGAGAGTGAAGGAAGCACAGCGCCACACTGACACGAGAGAGCCAGATGCCGCGGATGACCAAGCAGTTAGAGCCGCCACGAGCAGCTTCGCGCAGATATACCACCGCCGCTGGCACCATTCCATCAGCTCGCACTGAACACTGAGCAGGCTCTTCAATGGCCGCATACCACGCCCTCCACAGACCACGCCCGCCCCGTCCCCTCAGGCCACTTGCCGGCTCATCTCCTCCACTTCAGCCTCAGAGGCTAAACATAGCGTTCTCCTCTTCTCCGCGGCCCCTGCGTTTCCGCCGGACGAACCGCCCCCTCTCTGCCGCCCCAGAGCAGCGGTAATGGGGCTTACTTTTGGCGACGGCCACCGCGAGTTGTGCTCGTCCGCCGGAGTTTTGGGCAGGCTCTGATCTCGGCCTTTGGGACGATGCTCAGATCTCGACCGCAGAGAGTGGCGACAGAGATCTGTCATATTTTGATGGGGGTTTGACACAGAGGAAGCGGAACTATTTGGACAGATGAGTGGTGAGGAATTGACGTATTATGTGGCGAATGGTTTAGACAAGCCTAGTGAAGATAGTGTTAGATCTTTGGCTAGGGCGACTCCGTTAGATGTTTAGTAAGGGCGGCTCTGTCAGAACTTGGTGAGGTTTTGGGATAGGCTAAGGTAAAAGTCTTCTGGTATGTTGTGTAGCGTAGCCTACTACCGCGACCTAGCATTATAATGCTAGGCTGTCGCAGTCAGACAGCCGCCCGGCTCCGATGTATAGTTACCCGTGGACGGGTCAGGCGGACGGGACGCCCCATTTGTGGACCGACAGACAGCCTGATCGATGTGTCGGCCGGTGCGACCGTCACTGCAGTCCAGAGCTCTGGCCGGGCGGGCGGCTATAATTGGCAGTGCTGCAGCTGGTTACAGGCTAACAGCTGAGGCGTCCACAGCTGACTAGGGCGTGGTCCCACTGACCGGGTGGGTGTAACATGACACAGCTGTTTAAAGCACATCAGCGGAGTATGGGCAGCTCACGTCCATCTTTACCTTCCTTGCAGAACAAACCTATCAGCCCTCATTCTTCCCTTTGTGGGCTGGCTGGGGCTGCTCGTCATGAATGGATGTGAGCTCTTCTTGCATCTTCCCTCGTCTACGACTGTGGGGATCCCTGATGTCTTCTCCCCCAGTGTGTGACCGTGGATGGTGGGACGGGCCTCTGGCGTTGGGGCAATCTCCGGGCGGCGGGCCGGCGCCGGCCGGCAAGACGCGCGGCGTGTCCTCTCTATTGATTGCGTCCATTCGGCGCTGCCTTGTCCGCCGGGTCAGCCCGGCTGACCAGTCTCTCACGCCGGTCGATGAGGGACGGCCGGCGCACAGAGACCCCAGAGACGGCCGCAGGCGTGGGAACCGCTGGTGCACGGTTACCGGAGCGGACAACCAGCAGAATAACCGGAGGAGAACCAAGGGAGAACCAGACGAGAACAAGCCGACAACCGGCGGAGAACCAGAAGGGAAACCAATGTACAATGGGAAGGGATGGACAACGGAGACATGGTAGAAAGGAGTCGGAAGTATACATAAGCGGAACTAATAACAGAATGGCAGTAAAGGACAACGGGCGGTTACCAATTACAGTCGGATGACCCAAATTGAGGGACAAAAGCAATACAATATCTGCATGAAGCCCATTATTGCAACAAACCTCTGTAGACCCAACCGACCACATTTGAACCCTAGCAACCTGGCCGGACCTTGTTGACCCCTGCATCGGCGATGGTCGCTGACCCCATGACCTCTGCCCCTGAGTCACCGGACAGAGACACGATTGGCATCCCAATCTCCTGTTGTTGTTCCGCGTCAGCGTGCTTAAAGGGACAAGGGCGAGGTCACGAGCACGAGAGAAAACGGTTGTCGGCTCGACGGCACCGGGCGACGAACCAAAAGACCGAAGGGTGGACGTTAGACGCATGGTCAAACGACGACCAGCAGTCTTGTGAAGAGGTTTGGGCTTCTCACCCAGTCCGTTCAGCTTTAGTTGTTCAATACGAGCATACCGTAGACGATAGACAACGGGTTAGCATGAAAATTGGAAAGAAAAATAAGTAAAAGAGCCATCCGACTGTGGCTCATCGGATCACCTTTGGGAAACCACCAGCCAATGACTGGGGTCTCCTGTCCATCACCGCTGGAGACTAGCGTCTCCTGTCTATCAGAGACAGACGGAGACGGATGAGACCGCTCAGAGGTGTGATGCCGAGATGCATCAGGCTCGGGTGGCCTATCCGTCAGCGACGCCGGCGGCTCGAACATCGGACCCTCGCGGTATGCGTGGCCTTCGTGCCCGTCACGGCATGCGTCGTCTCGCGTTTGCCGCTGGTTGGTATCGGTTTTCGGTGTCGGACTGAATTTTCCCCTGGTCTGCGCTCCCACACCATCGCGTCGCCCGATTGTCGGTCTGATTTGGAAGGTATTTGAGCGGTGCCACCCGGTGGGACAAGTCGGCTGGCCAGGCGAGCCGTGTCAATGGACGGGGACGGAATGTACCACCAATCCATCACACACGCACGCTCGTGATCACGGGGGAGGGGTGTAGCATGGGCGGCGCGAGGGCTGCCAGGGAATATATCGGTCATTCAGGGCTATTTTAGGCGATACCACCCACGCGGTGCGACTGTACCGTGATTTTACGAGCTCAGAGGCGCCGATCGACTTTGTTATGGTGATGGTGGGTGGACAAATGGAAAAATCGTAGCGGTGAAGGTCGCAAAACTGCATGAATGCCCGCTCAGTGCAGGGTACATTGCAATACACATATGCGACACTACATCATTAAACATACTGTACATTGTCAGAGCTGGGCAAGTGCGTTCCTTTAGTGCGTTCCTGCGTTCTTCCGTACGTACGCACCGCCCTTTTTAGGAACGCAAGAACGCAGGAACGCAAAGTTTTTCAAAGGAACGCAAGTAAGAGGAACGCACCACCCGAAATTTTGAAGCGTTCCTGCGTTCTTGCGGAACCACCCGAAAAATCATATTGCTGCCAATGACCTCTGCGTCAAATGTTTGAATCTCGAGTACGTGTGTTTGCCGGTAGAGGCGCCACTTGTCGGTCGAATCGAGGAAGGCTTGTTTAGATTTAGTGGTGATGTTGACTATTCGATTCGGTTTCAGGCATCAAATGTGTAAAGGAAATATGATAACTTTTACTTAGATACATCTTTCAACTTAACTATTGTTTTTAAGCAGGTCGTATTTTTGTTGAAAACCCTACGGATGATATTGGTAAAACGTATTTCAGATATTCGATTCGGAAAAGAGATGTCGAGTTGCTTTTCGGCCCCGCTTCGCCATTCTGGGTATTCTGTGATCGATTCGGCCCGTGTTTGGTCGGGCCCGCGCCGCGTGGTTCGGCGGTATTTCTTTGTCCACGACTTCGGTTGTGAAGAACACGTTTGTAGTGTTGGACTGGCGCGATTTGCCTACTTTGTCCGCTACAGTGTTGCGTTGCACTGATTTTGGTATGATTTACTGCTTGGTAGAGCCAGAAAACAATACGGGTTAACAGTTTGGGACGCAGGAACGCAGGAACGCTAACGCACCGAGCGAAAAAAAATTGAGGAACGCTATTCCAGGAACGCACTAACCGCGGCCGGAGGAACGCAGGAACGCTAACGCACTACCGAAAATCGAGGAACGCGCCCAGCTCTGTACATTGTACAGATCAGTCAAGTCTGATTGCAGCAAGATATGAATAAATCATGACACGAAACGTCAACGTGTTCGATGAAGATTTAATACGAACATCACAGCTTACTCGAACGATTCATGTCGTGAGGTAGGTGATGGACATTTCCATGTCACAGCTACTTCAAAAACATTTCATTACTGACTAAATGGCATCAGCACTAAAATGCCGCAGCTGAAAGTGCGCCCAGCTAGCTATATTGCCTTGCCAGCTAGCATATGACCATGCGGCGTTCCTGGCGCATGTACGCCGCATGGTTTGCGCACTATCGACTGTCGCCGACAGCACTGTCGGCGACGGCGCAGTCGCCCTAATTGCCGTCAGGGAACGGCTCGGCATATTATAGTCTCATTAGCTGTATGACCGAGAGGTGACGGAAGCATGGGAACGCCTCAGCCCGGTCACGACAAACCTGGCCCGCTGCCCGGTCCGCGGTCAACGCGGCGGTTACAGGTCGACGAAACCACACGGGAGTCGAGAGAGTCGAATATGTCTCTGAGCTGCACCACCTACGCTACGCGTGCTAGCTACCAGTTTAGTGGGGTAACGATATTCTTATCACGGATTACGGTTTTGAGTTCCGGCAAATGTTCGTTAACGTTTTACGCTGAAGATTGGCAATTATCAAACGAATTTGTACAAAACACAATTTCAGCGTTCTTTCCAAATCGATTCAGAGATCCTCTCCTCACGTTTCTCTCTTACATTTCAGTATCGTCAACCATTCGCCGGTTGCATAACCTTAGCCAGTCTTCACTATAAAACGCGACATCTAATTTATGTTCTCGTGTAGAATCTTCTACGCCGGCTCTCATCCGGTGATAAAACACGACCAAATCTAAAAATGTTGTGCGACATTGCGCTGGCCCGCCGGAGAAAGGGCCGTAAAAATGGTGAGCGATGGCTCTGAGACAAGACCACGGTGTGGTAATGGCCTGTTCACATCGTGGACTACCGACTCACTAACCGGCTATCGTGGCGACACACCACATACGGCCAATAATGACGCCAAAAATCCTACGGAGAACATTGGACACACTCGATGGTTCCGCGGAATTCGTGTAATATCTTTTTTTTCAATAAATTTATAAATATAACTGCAATGTGTCAGCCTGCATGATTTCGAAATAAGAACCTCGAAAGTATTTCCACTTAAATTGAAAGCCATTGTGAACAACAGCCAAAAGCACAAGATAAGTACCAACTACCAATATAGAATGGATAATTTGCTACTGTTTAACCTCCTAATTCTTTAAAAATACCAATTCCCATATGAGGGTGCAAAATTTTGTGACAAATTTTGGAAAACATCGTTCATAATTTTCCATCTTTACGGGTCCACCGGCCAGGTCACGACCTTCCTGTGGTTACGAGGAAGCCCTCTGGCACTGTACGCGCCACCTGTCTATCCGCACGACACGGGATCCGCCCCTCGCTCAGGTCTTATTTGAAACCTGCCCGCCCCAGCTCGCCGGGCCACCCAGCCAGCCAGGCGGAAAATTTCAATTTCGGTACTTTAATAATTCCTGGCTGAAAACACTAGCAGTCAGCTGAGCACAAGTTTGGCCAGGCTTGAAACGGGGGGAGGCGCAGGCGATGCTCTTATTGTGCCGCTCTGGGGAAGGACGGGGGGGGAGGATGAGGGACAGGCGCGCCGCTTAGCTGACAACCATCAACAACAATACGGCTGCTGAGGGGCGGCATCCCTGAGGATTCAGCTGCCGAAATGCGGGCATTTGTCGCTGATGCACGCTGACGACGGATGCCAGCCCTAAGCATAGATTTATGACTGGCAATGAGCATTCTGTAATGGTATAACTCAATAATATTTTATATTACATTATTTCTTTAATTGGATGAAATAAGTAGCGTTATTAGAATGACCAACACGAAATTACAGAAGGCGATAAAGCCGCGATTTATTGCGTACAGCTGCAAGCACTTCCATTTTATAGACACGTCCGAAAATGGGTCAATGTCCAATCGCGGCGAGTGGCCGCTGGGGTGGTCGGTCGGGAACGAGACGAGGTGCGGCGCGCCACGATACGCCGCCGCCGCGCCGGGTCGGTGACAGCGAACAGATGGGTGCCGGTGGGCGCACCACAGCGCTGGCATTGTGTCGGGAACAGGACGGAGCGGTGCGCGGCTCGATTTAACCGGGCCGATGACGGCACAGGAGTGCCGAGACAGTGCGCCGAGCCGTGTCGCCGCTCAGAGGGAATGGTATGTGAGGCTCACCGAGCTGCTTTTGGGATGGAGGCTCATCTGATGCTGAGGAAACATGAAAGAATGAGGCTGCTCTGTTTGTCTGGTCAGTTTCACATCAAACCTTTTAACTGTATTTATTGCCATAATGAGTGTCTCTGGTTTCTGATAAATTAAATCCACTCTTTGATCTCTGAGGCCTACCCGAGCTTTCAAAGATGCTCATGAAATTGGATGAGTAGCCGCTGGGGTGGTCAGGCGGTCCGACCACCTCCGAGCCAATGCTCGTAATGGATCAGTAGTATCACTACAAGAAAAAGCTAACGACATGGGACTAACGAAGTTGATCTTCGATAATTCATATGAGGCTTGAAGTGCCAGATAGAAATGCTTTAGGTAAAACCAATTATTGAAGATTTGAACGAAAAATATGATTGTGCCAAAATGTTGAGTTGAGAACAAAAACAAAATTAGAGAGAAATCAGGAGGGAGTTCGTATGTCTTGCAAAGCTGTTGATTGCGTTCACAGGTGGTGGATAGTGGACAGTGGACAGTGGACAGTGTCACGGAGTACGACCCCGTCCTCAATCGTCGGCCCTCTCGGTCGCCGGACCGCGCTGCGCGGTGTCGCCGGTCGGTCCGGCCGGCTGGCCCGCCGCCAGCCCGGCCTATCAGCTGACACAGCCATTTGTTGGTGCGCCTTGAGTGATGGCGATTCGGCGGCAGATGAAAATATCTGGTTGGTAATTAGTCTGAAGCAGTCGGCAGAGTCTCAGACGGGGATGGGGCGGGGGTGGATCTCCTCTCAGTGATGAATCACGCGCCTGCAGAGGGGCAGGGACCACCTGGGCAGACCCGTTTCTCGGCCGGTCACGATTTCGTGACTGCGGAGTGGCCCGCGGCGCCGTCGTGAGGGCAGGGTGTGAGACTTAGATTGACGGAGGCAGCCGGAGGCGTGGACACTCCAGGCGAGGCTTACTGGAGTGGCTGGACTGGAACTGCTTGATGGGGCTAATAAGTGCGACGTTTATTAGCTGATCTTGCCAAGATATCATCGGCTGACGCAACCTTGGTGATTCTCAAAGGAAAGAGAAGCTAATGTCGGATCTGCAAATAGCCCCCCGAAGGTGATGCATGATGCCGGTCATAGTCAAATGATTTCAGCTTCTTAGCGGTGAGATGTTACTTAGGTACTCCACTTTGTGGGGATGCCTCATCTCAGACAACAACATGAACAGTCCCCAGCAAGTACAGAATCACTTGCAGATGCTTCCCCACCCAGTACCTACCTATTCCCAGTGCCTGGAGGATTCACCAATCCCTTCTCCTCCCCGTCGGCACAGCTGGTGTTAGTTTGGGAGCCCTGCGGCTCAGATTCGGTCAGTGCTGACTGCTGACTGCTCTGGACCACAGCGAGCTGTGGCGAGATCGTCCGACCAGCTGGCGGCACTGCGTGACGTCATGTATGTGCGTGACGTCACCGGTGGGAATCGGAACCAGCTGCTGCCAACAGCTGAGGTGTCGCCCCTTTGTCCAGCCCGGCCAGGATCCTCGCCGCCTTTCATGCACGGCTTTCATAAGCATGGAGCGTACAGAGTGCGAATGTTTGTCCATCTAGCAGGAATGAAAGGAAGAAACAGCTTGCACCTTCGCACGATCTGTAGAGGAAAAGCTTTCTTATCTGTGAGTCATTATTCTCTCTGCAAGCGCCCAACAAAAGTGTGCACCAGTTACATGCTATCCGGTTGATTTGGACTGCGCGTGCGATTCAGGGTGCCGGGGAAAATAAGTGATTTGCCCTGCATTCTTGCAACTGTTGGCAATAATATCCACTCAAACGTCTTGTGTGTAACGAGTTCTTTAATCTTTTCTGATGCGCAATACGTTATATGAAAAACGGCTGCTTTCTCACTGCTGTGTGAAAAAAAAAATATTGTGGAGATCTGTGTCTGAGCATCATGCTCGCATCCTTGTATGCCCCAGCTGACCGGCGCGATGTCTCAAAGTTTCTCCTCCCGCCGGCTGCCTCACCGTGTGACCGGGACCTCTGCCGGTCAAAGGTCACATTCTCTTTGTGACCAGACCGCTACCGTGCACCGCGCGGGTCACTTTCACACCCGCCGCATCGCCGCCACGACAGGCGGACCGCTGAACTTCCAGCACGCGACGCGTCCGAGTGTGAACTCGGAGTGTGAACTCGGAGTGTGAACTCGGCCTCATCAGGCTCATCAGGGCTCAGTTAGGAGCGCCGAGCTCGTAAACTTGGCTAGCGCCGCGATCCATGGGACTTAACTCGTCACTGTTTCGAGCCAGCCGACCCAACTTATTAATCGATGGCATCTCTATCGGTCAGGCCCCAGCCGCGTTGTGCATCAACCCACGAGATATGCTGGGTAAGGGTATAGCATTGAGATCATTTGGGTCCTGCCGCCTTCCACTGCCCATAAGATACACCCTGGCGGCTGCGCATTGAGGGCAGGTGGATGCCGGTACCGCCCCACGGCTCCCATGCTATCACCGGGTCCTTGAACAAGGCAGGTGGCCGTCAACACTCGCAGAACAATGGTCTGCGGCGCCACATCTGTCCCACGGGAGATAGAGTCGAGCCGGCAAACGGTGCACGGTGCCGCTGTCTTTCCCGGTAGCTCTGTGGGCAGCAGGACCGCGGTTTTTGTCCAAAGTGTCAGGGCGCCGCCCGCCTGCCGGCTCAGTGGGTGTGGGCGGTAAAAAAGGTGGAGTTCGGACGATCGGATATCGGTCTATCATTTGGCGAATGAGCTAATCCGGCCAGGTGCGACAAAGAACAGCGATTGGTTCTCTAACAGGGAGGCTTATCATGCGGGCGGGTCGCGACGCAGTAGTCTGGTCTTTTGCTGCACCATCGAACGAGCCATAAAGCGGCCTGTCGACGTTATGCGTCTCAAGAGAACTCTGATTAGCAATGCCTGAATTATGCAAACTTGGCCGACGCACGACATCCCGCACAGAAGCGCTCCAAGGTGTAACAGCGGGTGGGGCGAGGCGCTGATGAAGTTAACACACAAAGTTTCGTCTCGCCTGCATAGCCGCGTGTCCTTTTTACTCTCCCGCCCGCTCCTTTTTTACTATCTGCAGGAAAGATGTTGAGTTGGTCGGCTTTAGCCACGCTACACGTAACTCAGAGCAAGGCGAAATGCGCACTTTATAAAAGCATGCTGACATTTTCCTTCCGATTGCTCCATTATGTCGCGTGGGCTGCAGAACCGTCAAATGGCCAGCTGAATAAATGGAACGGCCCACCAACAATGGTGCTGGCACAGAAATACCCCAGCCATCTATCACCTCCAATGGTAGGAGAGGACCTGTCACGCAGCACTGAAGACAGATGGTGTCGCGTATTCCACAGTGAATTTCATTCGAGTCTTAGTATAGAAGATTATGGAATTTTGAGTTGTCAACAAAGAGCGCTGAGCCCAAGCGCGCTTTGTGTCTCCACAGCTCACAGCTGTGACACGACCGTTCTCGAGTAAGTTCAGAATGATACGGGCTCTCTTTGTGCGCTCCAAGGGGCGTCTTTGAAGCGCCATTAAGACCGTCTCTGATGACGGTCTTGCTAATACTCAGTGCCTCGCAGCGGCGCCGAGGCCAACATTGTGTGTTTTTCGTCGGCGGCGTGCCGTCAAAGTTGCTAATGGAAGCGTCGATAGTGCGCTGCCGTCAGCGCCTGCGAGCTTCCTTCAGCAGGCGGTGGGTGCGGGGCGGATGGGTGCCTGGATCTTGCACCCTGCGCGCACCTATACAGAATATACACCCGCGTGGTTCCCAGAGCCAAGCGGTATGGATGTTTTGCAGCCTTGCACAGCACACGGCATAGCCACCGGCACAAGCCTAAAGGGTGGGTGGGGAAGGCGTGTGCACTGTTTGGGCCGTGCTGTAATGCAGCGCAATACAGCAGTCCATGTCCGGATGTAGAAGAAAGAATTGAAACTCTCAAAGCCAAACCAGTAGCCTGGCCAGAACCGGTCCGCAACCTGACCACAACCGTGTGATCTACCGCCAAAGTTCGTCGTGAGTCGTGAGGCTCGTGACAGCGTCCGTATGCTGACTCCGGGAGACATGCACTGCCGCTGGGCCGCACAGGGCCGCGGGCGGGCCAGAGACAAAGGCCGTCCACCGTCCGCCGGACTGGCCGCGTGGGAACGGGTCCCGTCGGGCCGCGGGCCGGGCAGCGCCTCAGCAGGACAGCAAGTAATTAAACGAAACGCAGCGGCCTCCGCTGACTTGCGAGTTCCCGTGATAAATTTTGTCGGCTGCCAGGAAGTCTCAAATGAACAGCCGGGGTCAAACGCACAACCGTGCAACGAGTCCTATTACTATATGACGCAGCTTTGAACATCAAAAGTGTTTTGTTGCTATGTTGTGCCCACATAAATTTGCATGTCTCATGAAAAAGGCACTTGCAGTGTGCAGTCACTATACAAATATGCTCATTGACTGGGCTTGAAGAGTCAAAATCGCTGCTGTCAAGTCCAAATTTTAAATTCGTAGACTGTCGGATCGGCGTATATGCCAAACGCTGTATCGAGCGATGTGTGCGACAACTGTGATTGTCCCTGTGCTACTAAACGCTGGACAGACTCGTCCCATTTCGAAAGACGCTCACCGCTCGCACGCCGGCCACTCAAATACCGATGACGGAGCGGGAAAAATAACAGAAAAACGACTCGGGCGCTAAAAAAGCAAACTATGTTGTCGCACGGCCCTCAGTAACAGCGCAGTCAGTTCGAGCGTTTTCAGAAAACAGACGAGAATGTTTGCAGATGTCGCGTCCTGGCCATCGTTTAAATCGAACAGCCTAGCTATGCACGAATTCATGGCTACTATGTACTAATTTTTGTGAATCTCCTGTTAAGTTAAATGGTAAAAATTACAAATTTTGAATATCCTGTTTTTTCAGTCATTTGCGAGCTGCATAGATGGATCGTCCAACTGAACTATTTCTGGCACGATATCCACTTAATATTGATCTAGCGACACGACGGCTTCGCTTGTGAGTCTACATAGTCCACGCACTTTCAAACAATGCACGTCAGCATTTGAAAAATGGAACATTGAACGTATGTCCGCTAACGATTAGCACAAATTATTCAGTAATTAATGAAAACCCCTCACAAATGAGCGTGTTTGACAGGTCGGACTTGTACCGCTGCGTTGAATCGATATTCCAGCCCTCAGTGCGGGCCGCCGGCCTTGCCCAGCCAACGGCGTGTGATACGGACAGCTGTAGGATTGACTCCCCCCCCCCGGTTAGGACCGTTCCATTAAGCGGTGGACTCGCTGTCAACAGTCCAGGAACGCCGGCACCCCGGGCCGGGTGTCAGGTTTCCCAGTTACAATAGGCCAACATCGATTCCCACGAGTTTGACCGCGGCACGGCCGTAGCTGGGAGTACGACCGTTCGGGCGTGGCCGGTCGCCAGCGGTCTGCTCCGTCTCCAGCAGACCCCGGCTCGGTCCATGACAGCTGTCTGTCACATCTGAGCGCCGTCATCTGCGGCATCCGTCACCGCCGCCGGCGGCGGTCGGCCGTCATTAGCATTACCGTCCCTCTCTCGCTGACGTCTGCCCAGTCACCGACATTGCTGGCCGCGGAGGGGGCCATGGAATCGCCAACGCCGCGGGGGGCCGCCGAAAACCTGCTGGAACGCGTTTGAAGCGAACTGGAGCGGCAGCATCTCGAACCCAGTGGCCCCACAGACCCACTGGAGCCAGTGTGACCTAGCTGGAGAGCCAGCCGACCGACGCAGCGACAGGAAACGCGGCTCGTCGACCGTCACATCAAGACCGTCTCACTGTCGGGCCGGGACGCCGCTTGGCAGGCGAGCCTCGCCGGCCTCTGCGCCGTCCAGTGCGGCGGCGACCGGCCCCGGCGGGCTGGGATGGGTACGGGATCAGAGGGCGGGCCGCATTCCAGCACCAGCGGGGCCACTAGAGCAAAGGGAGGACAGGACATCAACCCTCCTCAGCGCCGACCTCAAGGCAGGCTCATGACGCTCAACACGAGATTCTACGAATGATACGAGCGTTTTTATGAACGGAATGTGTACCACCAAGACCCGACGCCTGTTCACAAAGCTGAGAAATTTGGGAAGCGAACGAGCCAACTAGCTACGAGCGGCCGTGGTGTTCTAATTGTTCAATTAGCTGGCTCGTTGGCCGCCATAATGAGACGTGCTCGTGTGACGGCGCTAGGCGCGCTCTGACGTTGGGGCCGTGACCCGCTGATGGTCCCGGACCATCGGCACGCCGCCGCGGACCGACGGACCACACACAAAAACGGTCTCGGTCGGACCGCGCCGTGGGATCGGTCCGGCCGGTGTCGGGCGAGGGAGGACTGAGGTCGGACGGCGGAGGTCGGTAGGATAGAGGGTCTAGTTAGGGTCTAGTTGGTGGGTGGGACGACTGAGGTCGATGGAACTATAGGAACGGTTGTGGTCGGTGGGATAGCCTTGTGGTTCAGGTCGGTGGGACGGAGAGACGACTGAGGTCGATGAGATGGCCAGATGAGGTGGATGTTTTTTGGAATGATAAGGTCGAATAAATAGCTGAGGCTGCACAAACAATCTGCGGTCCCGAGGGATAACGATCGGTGCATCTTGCCGATTCACTGAGCTGCAGCGTTATGTCATCAAACTGAAAACAATGCATCATCACGGCTAATTCCGTGCGATCGAAGTTAATCCTCGTCAGTCGTCACCGATTAGATCACCATCGACACCTCCCTATCCCTCCAACTCCTTCTCCCTTCACCCATCGAGCACGAGGTCATATCCCACAATAACCACACCCCGTGACCAGCGCAAACGCGCCGCAAATGCCACCGCCGCGCCACAAGCGTCGCGAGCGTCAGAGTCGCGTCTCGGCGCGCGGCCCCTGAGTTATGGCCGGCCACCACGGGACCGGGGCGATGACGTCAGAGACGTCGACGGCCACATGTGGACGGCAACATTTTATTTTCGCCGCTGGCCCGTCTGTGACGTGGGGTCGAGCTTCCAGCGGTCATCACTCAGTCGGCGGAGGGGGACGGGAAGACGGCGGTGACGGCGCTGGACTGAGAGACATGGTCCTCCAGTCCTGGACGGGGTGGGTCAGAGGGTGTATTGCTGACAGAGGGGTCAGCCAGGGTCAAACGGCTGACGGGGTCAGACTGAGACTGGAGATGGTTAGTAGAGGTCAACTAAGTCAGGGTTATGTTTATCTGTTGCGGTTAAACAGAAAATCACGCCAGCTTAGACCAGAATCAGCTAAGGATCAAGCCATGAGCTCATGTAAACTATGACCTAGGTCATGGTGGAACCGGTTGACCATGTGGTCAGCAGTCAGCACCAGACCCCCAGCGCTGTCAGTCCTCGGCCTCGAGTAATCGCCAGTCAGCATTCGGCAACAGTGGTCAGCGGTTGTCGGTCAGCGGTCAGCGATTGTCGGACCATAGACGCCTTCAGTGGTCAGCGGTCAGCGTTTGTTGGCGTCCATCGGTCAGAGATCGGTGGTCATTGGTCAGCATTTCGGTTGGCGGCCGTCGGTCAGCAGCCAGTGGTCAGCGGTCACCACCCTTCAGCTGTTGGTGGCCATTGGTCAGCGTTTTGGTCTCCGAGACCATCGGTCATTGGTCAGCGATCAGTGGTCATTGGTCAGCGTTTCGGTCGGCGTCCATCGGTCAGCGGGAGGCCGATATCGCCGCGTCGGCCGGCCTGTCGCCGCCGCCGGACTAATGACGATCGGCCCCGGCCCGGAGAGGCCCGGAGCGGCCCGGAGCGGCCCGGAGCGGCCCGGAGCCGGGTGGAGGTCGTCGTGCCAGCTCCGGCCGCGGACAGATGCAGTTACTGGGCAGACCGAAGGGCGGTCACACTGGGGCTGATCAGAAAGGGGAGAGATGGGAGAAGGACGGGATACGGGACACGGAGATGATAAACGTAGCGATTGGTTGCTCGGTGGCCATCAGGAACTTGTAGTTGTTTGCATCCTTTGGTTTTGGCCTTTAGTCAGACATTGCAGGAACGAAATCACTGACAACTTCTGTGGTCATGAAGTAGTGAATGATTTATGATGCTTGCATGTTGATTGTGGTCATGTTGTGGGCATGTTGCATGTTGATAACCTACAACGTCCGGTGCTCCCTCGCCATCTATGGAGTTTCTACGGCGTAGCAGGCCGGGGTTCGGTTCTAGGCGCGTCCCCCGGTCCCCGGTCCTGGCACTGACCGGTGACCGGGCCGGGTCCAGGTGGGACCTCTGACGTCACTACTGGTGGCCCCCGGCCTGGAACGCCCGGTCCGGCCGGGGCGGGACGGCGGGCGCTCCACAAATAAACTGTCCTTCGGCAGATGGTCGGTCACTGAGCGGGGCGCGGCGCCTCGACAGCCACCCGGTGACACTGAGCGACACAAGGTGACACTACGTGACACCGAATGACACATGACACTGGGTGACACTGGGTGACACCGTGTGACACCGGACAACAGCAAGTCTCTACATGATTCCAGAGATGGCCTGAGAGCAGCAGGCTCGTTCATAGGCGACATGCCTCCGCTGATATTGTAACAATTCACCATGACTCGTCGGACTTGGAAGGCCCGCGCTTCCAGTACCGCCCTCTGTTCTTGCTCCATCACCCCCCCCCCTCTCTCTCTCTCTCTCTCTCTCTCTCTCTCTCTCTCTCTCTCTCTCTCTCTCTCTCTTTCTTCATTGGTGGGCGGGTCGCAGCTGACTCTGCACTCCCCTCTTTCTTTCTTCTCCATCACTCTACCCGTCAGTGGGCGGGTCGCAGCTGACTCCGTGCGCTGCTCGCTCACAGGACGGAGAGGTCGCTCTCACTCAAAGGATAGGTCAGGGGTCGCTCCGTACGTAAAAGGCCGTTCGGGGATGACGCTCAAAGCTGTTCGGTACGCTCGAGAGAGGGCAGAGGACAGAGAGAAACGCTATCACGTAGAGTGAGTGCCGCATGGCGCCGCGCCGGGCGGGAAGGCTGAATGGCCGCCCTATTCGACACGCGGCGCTGTCGCCAAAGTCGAGTCGCGGCGGGGGGCCGCTGCCAAAGACGCCGATTTCGAGGACCGACTGGCTAGGTCACGTGGCTTGGGCGTGGCGGATGAAGGAACGATTGATCGGTGGAATGATCTCAGATCGCGACTGACGGATGGTGGCCCGCGCAGAGGCTATAGGACCCGGCCAGAGGCTGCAGTCGATTCGTCAATCGTAGAATGTCGGTTTTAGGGTGATACAGCCTCCAGTCGCTACCATGACCTCAGCATCGATTCTGACTTCGATCGATCCAACCCAACCCAAAGTCAACGGCGGCCTTCATTCGAGTCCCGACGCGACCGTGAATTGAGGTCGTTGCAACCCAATCATCCCTCTGAACAGCGACCACGCCCGATGTGCTGCCCCAAATCAGCGCCCTGCCGCCGATCGTGCCACCTACCACGTGCCATAACGCCTGATGACGAGGCCGGCGTGACGTCATCAGCTCGTCATTAGCGTCATCACGCGATCGGCGCCTAACCGCTGTGACCGCAAACCAAACCGCTGTGACGGCCGGCGTCCACACATCGCGTGACACTACCCGGTGTATTTGTGGATATCGCCGCAGCCTCGGCGTATTCTTGGACATGCAGCTGTCATATCGACTCGCTCGCTCTGTCTGTCGCCCTCCCCTGCTCTGCCTTCCTGTCCCGTCGCTCTGGACCGGGGCGGGGGGGCAGGTCGCAGGACCTCGGTCCGCCCGGGACCAGCGGTATACATCGATTGGCCTGCACACGCTGTGATTTATGACCCAGCTGCAGCTGAGCGGGGCGGCGGCGCCGTCATACGGGCGCTAACCGGGCCCCAGTCGACGGCGCAAGAACAGAGCGACCAGCCGCCGCGCCGCGGGGGGCGAAGGGGTTTGTCGCGGGGAACGACCCGGTCTTTTGTAGATGAGCAATCGGGTCTTCTGAGAAGAACGGGCGGGTCTGCCGCGGAGGGATTGAGAGTCTGAAGCGGGGTAACGGTCGCAATATATGCTGCAGTGAAAGGCACAGTGTCTGGCAATAGCGGAACGGAAGGAGATTTTATCGGGCACAGGGTGCACCGGAAACCAATCTCAAGGCACATACATGATTCCGGAGACGATTTGAGTCTTTGTAGCTCCCGGTTCGCTGTAATGTTCCAACTTCTCTGGAGAGTACGGTCGTTTGCGACCCCGCTGATCCCCAGTCGCGGGGCTCACGTGGTCTCTGGGTGCTCTTGGTCGTCGCAGCGACCTCCGTCGCCGTCGCCGGAGGCACCGCTATCCAAACTCGTGTCACAAGTGACGTTGACGCGTCATTAAGTCGCAATCAACGTCATCAAGCTGATGCCGCTGGCGGTGATGCCGCCCGGCGTTCCCAGACGAGATCATCTGGCGTCCCCGAGGAGCTCGCCCCTCCCTGCAATCCCCGACAAAACACTCCGCTCCGCCTCCTCCTCTCCCTCCCCCCTCCTCAAGCTCTCCCCCCGCCTTATCCCGACTGCTACAGCAGCAAACACCCGTCCCGGCGGCATTAGCATTTATAGTCGGCCGCCGGCGTCGGTCCAGTCATTAACCGCGCGCCGATTTCGACGATGTCTGAGAGCGCCCGCTCGCGGCGCTCTGCACGGTCCTCCGGTGCTCTACCCGGGGTCGGAGGGTGTCACACGTGGTGGCCGGAAGGTCCGGTCACGACGGGGCCACCAGAGGTGGCTGACGACACCAATAACACCCGGTAAATGATGCCAACCTTCGGCCGGGCAGTTTGTTCAAGTGGCTCCAAATTGGAGTCACTCGTCATTTGGAAAGGACCGACAAGGGTGACACAGCGGCGCGGCTGTTGCCACTGCCGGCCGAATCTATCAGATGAACCGGAAAAATGTAGGTACCTGAGTCTCACGGAGAGACCTGACAGTGGACAGCGTGGACTCCAGTGTGGACCAGTGGGCTTTCAGAGCGAAATCGACCGGATGGGCTGAATTACAGGTGTTATTTTATTTGAATACTTTTAGCATACAGTGTGAAATTGAAAAATAGATTTTCTTTGAGACTTTGACCTTGGAAAAGGAATATGATGAAGGGAATGATAATAGAGTAAGAAGAAATACCTAATTCTTACAATGCATATTCCTATGATAAGGTACTGTACACCTAGTCCCTAATTCCTAGTCCTGTCCTAGAGCATCTATTCATAACTATTGGCGAGAGGCGCCATTACAAACACCATGGGACACTAAGGCTACACCTGGCTGAACTCCTAACTATGCCTAGATGGTCCCGACCAATCATATCTCCTGACTAATGAGTCGGAACAGGGGGCGTGCTCGCGGGTTAGGGTATAGAAAATCACAAATACTCTGCACCGTCACCTCACAATTTAACTGAGCCCATGCCGTGTGTATCGTAAATGGCAAATACGCTCAGAGCTGACCAATAAAAGACTTCCCATTACAGCTTTTGATTGATCAATGACCAATTAACATATTGAACAAAAAGTATTATTTTTACATTTAATTGTTTCGCTCCATTACTGAATTTCGTCGTTATGATGAGGAAACAAGCATCTTGTTTTTCTCGGCATGGGTGTAACTGATCTGAGCTCGGCGCAGGATATTTGTCAGTTTCTTCTGCCCTCCTCCCGGCGAGTGGCGCACGCGGAACGGCGCACAGCACTTACCGCGATCGTCGCGTGGTCGGGTCCTTCATCACCATCACCTCGTTGACGTCTCCGTAGCGACAGAAGTACTCCCTCAAACCCTCTGCAACACAGCGAGACACACACCGAAATGTAAGCCTTCCGCGACCGGCCAAAAACAGCACCATCGCTCATTTGCCGGCGCTGTGACGTCAGACGAATAAATTCAAGTCGCACCAAATTGATGCCGAGAGGTTGGCACATGATTTAGCGAGACAAGCGTCGCTGGCGGCTTTAGCACGAGTCACGTGCAGGGGCCGCCCAGACGGTCGGCGGCGCCACGTGCCAAGACGTGACGCCGTGTCCAGGTGACGAGACGTTCGTAACGCGCGTCCTCTGGAGACTCCAGAGCCGCCGGGGAGGACGGAGGAACAGGGAGAGGAAGCCACGCCACTGGTCGCCGCGTCGTAAACGACCCACTAGAACGGACAGGCTCGACACGGGATCCCTACTAAACAGGCATTAAACCGAACCATCTGAAAACACGGTCGAGTGGCGCTATTAAGACCGTATCTCACTGGCGCGGCGTATACAGAAGCGTCTGTTCAGATGTCGAGAGGGAACTGCTATTGGGCGGTGATTTACAAGATGCCCATTACCAGTTTTCGGTGTGAAGGTTTGGTATGTGCCCCAGAACCCAGCCCGCGACGCATCGACGTCTCAATGTCCTTTCAGCGCGCCAGTGCACACCTAAGGACATGCGAGATGAATACCTGACTGATTATGCACGATTGTGTCGCCAGTAGCGAATCGAGATACAGCAGGTTATATCGTTTTCGAAGGTCACATTTATGTATGTATTCCTAGACATTTCAGAAAAAAGTTACTGTAAGAAGTAAGCTGCGTTGTACATTTTGTACTTATATTTATCAGGGTATAATTGTTCAAGATTGCGAGAGGATCGGGTCAAGTTGCACTTTTTGCAGGTCATATTTGCTCCGATGACCTCCACTCTGCATCACCGCAAGCAGCCCCTCTTGACCCAGCTTCTATTCTGGGGAGACATATGTGCGGTCCAGCAGCCTAGGGTCGCTCCAGCGGCGGAGCAGCGAGGCCAGCGATGCCACTCCGCTCATTTGGCCTCTCTTTGTCCGAACCGCGCCGTCTGAGCGCACCCGAGCGCCCCACGTTATGGAGTCGGCTCTCAGGACCAACTGGAATCGGTCCGTCAACCACGCCGGCCGCTCCAGTACCCGGCCTGGCTCGGTTTCGTCCACATCAGTCTGACCAGAGTGTCCCTCGGAGTCGTTCTCCAGAGAAAATCGGTTTTGAAATCCGCTGGTCAGTCTGCCTGTAACTGGCCTCTGTTGCTCACCGCTCAGGTTTCATTGCGCTGCAAGTTGCAGTGCAAAATGACAGCAGATTGGAAAAATTGCCGTCTGAAGATGAGCGAATGTCGGATGTCGTGATCGGGAGACACTGGACACTCCGTCATCGCGCCCTTGATCTGACCACAGTGGCGATAGGAGTCGGAAACCGGTTCGTTCCCTTGGTCACTGGCTGCGGCACAGCCGGATCGGATATGGTGTTCGATGTTTCCAGTTTCTTTGCTGGTTGTGTTGACATATCACTCGAAAAACTCACATCTGTTTCGCTAACCGGAACTGAGAGCATGAAGACAGGCGTGAAAGGCTGCAGGCTATAATCTATTTGAGGGAGTGAAGAGGGCTTTTCGGGGAACAAAGAATGCCGAAGGGGGAAGATCGGGCGACTGTGAGGAGGCCAGATGACCACGCATATTTCACACCCCGGCGGAGGGTGAACCGAGGCCATTAGCACCGGATGGTCTAAGGTTCGACCGGACGGGGCGGGACGTAAGACAGGGCGAGACGGAGAAGGTGTCGGCGTCACGTTCTGGGACAGAGGGAGGACACGAGGCAGCGGGAGTTGGTCGACAGAGCGCCGGAGGACGGCCGGACCGTGACGGACCGGGGCAGGATGTGTCGGGAACTGGACCTGGGCGCGGGGCGACGTCCTTTGTCCTGGTGTCCGGGCCGGGCCGTGAGAGGACACGGTTGTCCGTGTCTTCCCGGCGGGGAGTCCGTCCGAGCGACCGGTCCTCCCGCCGAGTCTGGGAGGAATCCCACCGCCCGACCCGAGAAATCCCACCGCCCCACCCGGCTCAGCGCCTAGACGGGGGCTCGGCAGGGCGGGACGCTCTTGTTTTCGGCTGGACATGGGAGCTTGTGGGCCGATCTATTGAGATCAGGTGACAGGCAGGACGAAAAGCGCCGTCCCTCCAGGGCGCTTCTCGTCTCCGGGCGTGATTGTACAAAGGTCCGACTCCGTATACAGATTACGGGTGGATGCACTTCCACAAACGCCGCATGGATCAGGGCAGAGGCGCTTCTTGAAAATGCATTTCGGTGAAATGTCTCATTGTCCTCCGTGTTTCAGCGGCTTCAGCGGGAAGTATAGCGTAAAATCCTGTTGTTTCCGTTGACTAATCTCATTGTAATTCTAGTAAAATGAGGTGTCGTCCCAAACCTCAGTGCTACCATTTGAAGGGATAACTCGAAAATCCATAAAACAAAAGTGATTACCATTACCCCGGGAACAACGGCCCGGATCTTGTAAGGGCGTTTAAGCGCCGTGACATTACACGCCAGAATGTCGCCGGAAATGACGGCGTATTCCGCTGCATGCATAACAAATTGGTAAGGTCCTGCAATACCATCAGCAGCTCCTATACCACCCACCACAGAGTGTCATCTCCGACTCTTCTCGCGTCGGCGGCGACATCAATCCGTCTCCCCGGGGGGGGGGGGGGGGGGGCGCCGGCCCGACCGGAAAGGTCAGGGGTGAGCCGGTCTCGAGGACCGCCCCGCCCCCCGCCCCGCCCCCGCTATCACGACAGTCGACCGTAATGTGTCCCAGACACGAACCATGTCACGAGGCCGTTCGGTGCGGTCGACACGGGTCGCTGTCGCGCTCAGCGCGGGTCACGGTGAAACGGAGCGGGTCATTGTGCGGCTCTCTGCCGTCTAATGACCCCTCTCTCCTCGACTTTTTAAAGAGATGAACTCCACTGTGGACCGGTGGAAAGTGTACGGTCGCCCACCACATCCGCTCTTGTAATAACACACCGCGCTTCAGCTCACCACGGCCGTGCACCGCGCACGTGCACACCAGCCGTGCACACGGCCCGTGCACGGGTGCACGCTGGCTGGGCGGCCGAGCGTCACAAAAGGCTCAGCTGACTTGTCTTCGAGGAGCGGCTGCCCAGGTCACGGGTCATGTAGTCCACTCGGGGTACTCGGAGCGGCACGGACGGAGACGGATCACGAACATAGCGCTGAGATCCGTGACGCGCTCGGTGCGGCTGCAGGTCACGGTGGGTCACAAGGCTGGGTCACGGTAGGTCACAGGCGGGGTGGGGAACTCGGCAAGACCGGCCAGGGCAGGGAGGCGTCGTCGTCGTTGCTTGCTCGTCCTTCAACGTCACCCCAGAGCATCCGCTGCGCAGCTGCACACACAAACGAAGCTGGCGTATCCGACCAACGCCGCGATAAGCCCGACAAGCCACCGTAAGCCCCGGTGACATATGGGGTAAGTGCGGCACGGCTGGGCGCCCGGGCGATCTGTGTCGGCTCCAGTGACCTCGGGAGTGCAGCGGCGGCTCGTGTGGGGCAGAGGTAGCTCAGAGGACTCTCGGGTGAGGTTGAGGGTATTGGGTGACGTCGGGTGTTGGGTGGGGTGAGTTGAGAGTGTGAGGCCGGCGAGACGGAGCCACCGAGCCCAGCGTTATAGACGGTCCCCTCGGAGATAATCGGTCATTGACCATTGACCACTAACACCACCCCTGCGTACCTCCCGGCGGTTTAACCGGAGCCTTGTATGGCTCCCAGACCGATGTACGGCTTCCCACCACAGTGCAGTGGTCAGCAGGGCGCCGCCACGACGGGGGTGGGGTGGATACATCGGTCAGACGCGACAATTCAGTGAGCCCTCATCGGGCCGACTGTGACTGGAGAACAGGTTGATTCTGCCCTATCGCTGGCAATGTGCTATTATTTAGCTCATGTTGACTGCTTCATCACCTCTTGCTGAACAGAAAACCGTCTAATCACTGATACCTCGGACGTAGACAGACGCCGGCGTGAAGCCTCGTCCGTCGTCCGTGCTGAGGTCTACCGGGTCGGCCGTCTCGCTGGCACGCCGCGGGCCCGGCCCTTCATCCGTCGGCCAGTGACGCTGATAACGCTGACACCGTGTTGCTCTAGCCGGCACATGACGTCACAGCTGTCGGCGCTCATTTCGAGCCAGCGGGGACCGGGGAGGGGAGGGGCTCAACCATAAACAAAACAACGGAGCACGAAAGCTGCAGCTAGGCGAGAGCCGCGCGCTGTTTCTGTGCTTCGTGGTTGGTATTGCAGGTGTGCTATTGTTGTTGTTACGTTCCGGTCATGACTCGCCGATGCTGGGCGGTCGAGCCGCGGGTCATTCGCCGCTAGCGCCCTCCGGCGGGTCGTTTGTAAGCGGAATTAGCGGTGGCGGTCGTTAGGCGGCGCGCGGTCCGCCGCGACCCGCCCAGGGCGCCGCTGTGGTTATTGTAATTACCGCTCCATTAGAGTGGCGGTAGCCGAGCCCACGGGGTCACGATCGGAGGGCAGGAGGACCTGGGACCCTCTGATCACAACACGACACCGAGCAGTACTGCGAGAATACGTGGACCGTGGCAATACATGGACCGCACCACGGGATTACGAAACTGGATCGTGAGGATACGGACCGGGACCGCACATTCGGACCGAACCAATGGAAGCTGTAACCCGAAGATCTGGAATGGACCCTGAGGGAGACGCACAGAAGCACGGAATGGCGCGGGATGGGTCGTCCAAACGTCGGCTAGGTGAGACTCAGAATGCCAGTGTGAAGGGAGAACGGGGCGGGTCACGTCTCTGGCGCCACGAGAGAAAGCCCAGACGAACGTCGGTCAGCGCGGTGCAGCGGTGGGTAGGAGAGGTCAGCGGACACCAGCGAGCGCTCGTTCCTCGTACGGTGAACGAGGGATCGTGTTTACCCTCCCTCCGTTCACCGGAACGAGACAGGACCAGCTCAATAGCGCGCCTGTGTGCGCAGCTAGACACGGGGAAGCTGACACGCTAACAAGAATCGAAAGAGGTTAACTCAGAAATGAATTCCGTGCAACAAGTTGTTTGACGATGCACGTTGCGCGTCACCCAAACAGAAGGCAAGCGGGGCCGTTCGTGTGAGCCCTAACGGCGCCCGAGGCCTTATCCAGCCCACTCCACGAGTCCACGACCCACACAGGCACAAGTCACGGAACAAAAGGCGGCGGTGTTGCTGTTGATTCAGCTGCTGTCGTGCCACGCCCGGCCTTGGCTGCCACCGACAGTGTCCGGCGTGACAAAGCCGCCGGTCCCGACACTTCGATAGACGAAGCTTCTCCGCAGCACTGATGGCCAGTCAGTGAGGGCTCGTGACGGTTCTTGCACAAACACGACGCGTTACGACCGCCGCCGCTGCGCCACAGATGTCGCCGTCGCGCCGACTCGACTTCGGAGCTGATGGGAGCCGCAGCTGACGATGTGTCCAGACAAAGCGTCATCGTGTGACAATAGCAGCGCCAAACAGCCGACAGAGACGGTGGTGACGCGCCACCCGGGCGGCGTGATGAGGCGCCATGACATTGATGGCTACTGGAGGCCTGATGTGACGCAGCGGAGGCGTATACCGTCTAGGTGTATAACAGCACTTCATTTAAGAAATATATACTCGAGGGGAATATTATCAGCACATCTACAGCTCGCCTTTGACATTGAAGCGAAATGAGAGGGCAAGTGCTCCTCTATTTTGCAGCATTGTTTAGGTTTTGACTTGCAGCGCAACTGCGCAAAGGCACCTAAATACCTACCTCGGAATTCGCTACACTTCGCTGCAAGCCGAACTCTGGTTCTGTACCATTGCACAGTGATGCAAATGGGGTTCACGAGTGGCCATAAATACGAAAAAGGCCCAAAATTCAAGTTCACTTAATCGAATAAATTGTAATATGGTCAGTCAGGCAAATGTTTGGGGTGTCTGAAAAAGTATGATTTTAATGTTTTTGTCAAAACCGGCCTCGTGTAGGATTGTCAGAAGTCGAGACATTTTCGATGTCGTAAAAATGACTGTCAGGTACTTGAAATTCAAGTGCCGCTAGCGTGCGTGCATGTCATACAAACTGCAAAAATTATACATGAAAATGATCCCCGAAACCTGCTGCTTCTAATGCCACGTCATAAAAAGCCGTATCTATTTTGGTTTGACGGTGAGTTAACTATTTGTAATCATGTTGCAACCGCAGTTTTTTACCAAAAATATTTGCTTTCAATTCACCTACAGCACTTCACACAGTGTGTGCCCGTTAGTGCACCATATCATAGCATTCCCTAATCATTTCTGAGTCGCATCGTGAAAGAATTAAGGCGCTAGCACAGGGCTGACTGGCGCTACAGAAGTTTTCGTCCGGCACAGTCGGGTGCCGCGGCGCAGCGGGCGGCCCGGGCGGCCGCGCCGCCGCGCCGCCCGGACGCCGCGCGGCGGCACCCACTCGCCCACTGCGCGCCCACTGCGCGCCCACTGCGGCACCCGACCGCCCGGACAAAAACCTCTGTAGCGCCGGTCAGCCCTGTGCTAGCGCCTTAATTCTTTCACGATGCGACTCAGAAATGATAAGGGAAGGCTATGTTATGGTGGACTAACGGGCACACACTGTGTTAAGTGCTGTAGGTGAAACGAAAGCATTTTTTTCTTAGTAAAAAACTGCGATTGCAACATGATGATAAATAGTCAGATTACCGCCAAAGCGAATGAGATACGGCTTTTTGTGACCCGGCATTAGAAGCAAAAGGCTTTGGGGATCATTCCCATGCATAATTTTTTCAATTTGTACTAAATGAACGCAAACCAGCGGCGTTTGAACTTGCGAGTGTCTGACCGTCATTTTACGACCTAGAAAATGTCACGACTTCTGACGATTATACACGAGGCCGGTTTTGACAAAAACATGAAAACCATGTGATTTCAGATGCCCCAAACATTTGTCTACTCGGCCATATCGCAATTAACTCAATTTGGTAAACTTGACTTTTGGGTATTTATGGCCACTCGTGAACCCCATTTGCATCACTGTGCATTGTCCTGGCCGGGAACTTTCCCTCCCGGCCCAGTCCTCGTACCGCCCACGCGGATATTGCCCCGTGACCTGAAGTCGGTGAACTGTCGAACCGCCACCGCCGCCGTCATCGTCATCGCCACCGCCACGCATTCTCTCCCAGAGTCGGTGGGCAGAGAGGTGCGTGGGACGGGTCGGCAGGGACAATGCGGGGATTCGTCGCGCGTGACAATGGTTCTGGCGATGGAGGCGGCAGAAAGCAGAGATGAGGAGAGAAGAGAGAGAGAGAGAGAGAGAGAGAGAGAGAGAGAGAGAGAGAGAGAGAGAGAGAGAGAGAGAGAGAGAGAGAGAGAGAGAGAGAGCGAGAGAGAGAGAGAGGGGGAGCCGGCGGTGACGTGCTCTGGGCCATTGAGCTGGAACCTTTCGCTCCAATGCGCGGCATTTGTTCTCGGTCACCCGCGAAAACAGCCATCCGTCTCCGTGATTCGTGCAGAGCTTCATAAAGGACCGCATTAAATTGTCCTCGGAGTGTCCGTTTTGTGGCATTGTCCTTCCGAGTGCCGTAGAGTGTAGCGTGTTCAACCACCACAGCTGCCGCACAAACAGCTTTCAGATCGTGACGTCAGTGGCCGAATGGCAGCACGACATGACAGCGTTCGTGATTCGGCGAACAGAGTCGTGAAACTCGGGGGCGGGATTTCTAAAGTGAGAAAGTGGCAGCTTTGATTGCGAACGTTAACCTTTGGAGCATTGTGCAACTTCGGCAGGACGGCGGAGCCGCGCCCTCTCTCAACCGAAATTCAGCGCAGTCAGATTGATTCATGGCACTCTGGCATCAAGGAAAGCAATGTCCAAACGCGTCAGATTGCAGACATAATTTGCAATGAGTTTCTGACGACGACGACACTTCCACTGTCCAATTTCAGGCGAGAGCATCACGAAATATGGCCGAGCGAAAGATATCAGCCCGAGGAGCCTCTCTGAGTAAGGGGCCATTGTCAGTCGTGGATCACGTCTCAAACCACTGGTTCGCTACGTTATTTCCGTGTTTCAGTTTAATATTACATTTCATTGTGGCTGGAACGAGAGAAGTACTCGGGTTTCCGGGAAGGGAGTCGGGATGACGATGAGCCTGGTGCACTCGTCAAGCCATGGCAGAGAGGAATCCAGCAGCTGACGAGGGATTTCTTAAATAGCACAAAAAATGGGTCGAAGTAGGCCACGGGGATGGAATTCGTCGCAATAGGGATTCCCTGCCAAGTCGAGAAAATAAAATTAAACCAGGATAATTAATAATGTGACGGGTCGTTCGCTGTGTATAAAAAGCTGGTGTGACAAACATAACTCAGCTGGGAGGCGAATTACTCGTGTCCTACCGCTCTTTGAAGCCACCCGGTCTGGCTGGCGCGGCGGAGTGTATAAATTCGCGGCTGTCTCCCGCCTGTCCCTGTGACGGACGCCCGGAATCACTCGCCACCCTGACGCCATTCGCTCCTGTGCTCCGTCTAAACTGCAGGGACCTCCAACAGCTTGGAACCCGACCCTTATCTGACACATGTGTGTGCTCTCTGGGTCGGTGTGCTTTGGGGCCTGTCTGACAGAGGGGGAGGGTGGTGTGTTGGAAGACGTTGTAGCAGCTTGGAAATCATCCCTCTCACACAGATGTGTGTCATGTGGTCTGTTGTATTTTGGGGAGGTCTCGCAGTGAAAGAAAGGAGGGCATAGCTACGGAGCTGCTAGGATGTTGTCTGTACTGGGCAGTGTGCAACACCCTGCTGATATTGATCCCAAAACCAACCAAAGCCCTCCACGGTCCTCAGCATGCGGCTCGTCTAGCGCAGGACAAAGAGAAGGCCGACTTCAAAAGAGAGCCTCATCAGCTGATAATGTCGTCAGATTCCCGCCGTCGCACTAATTAGAAGTGAAAAATACCCAGAAAGTCGCAAAATGTGCCGACTGTTTTTCAAACTTCCAACAAGAGCGCCGTAATGCAATTAAGGACGTACCGCTTTTGAAGGAAGAAAGAAGCACGTGATGAAACCACATTTTGCCGGAGAATGACGGTATTCATTACTGAATATATGCACCCCTTATCGTCGCGCGTGGGAGTCGCCGCTCCCCAGAGGCTCCCTTATCAGGGGTTATAACAAACCGGCATCGATTTCGGCCGGCGTGACCGGCCGCCGTGTAATCTCAGGGGTGTAAACCGTCTGATTTATCTGAGCGGGCGCCATTACGGGCCCCGGGGTGGGCGGTGGCGGCCGGACAGAGCTGCCCCAGCTCCGGGACAGAGCTGCCTCAGCTCTGAGCCCGGGGCAGCTCTCCCGCAGCTCGCCCACTGCGCCGGACCGTCCGCCGTCGGTCGGCGCCTCAGTGTCGATACCGACTGTCCAGCGGGGGGATGGGGCGTCCACGCACGGTGACCGCCGCTCCAACACCTGCGGCGGCTAATTTCGTTAAGCACTGGCTGTGATGTGATGAAATATGCATGCCCTGGGCCCGGGCACTAGAGGTCTGCACCGGCCGGCTGCAGCCGCGGCTGGCTGCAGCCCCACGGCTGTGGGCCGGGGCGGCTGCAAATATCTCCAAGATCACGGCTACGGCTGTGGCCACGGCTGTGAGATTTCAGGCTCAATCTTAAGTACTCAAATATAAAATTCTAAATCCTTAATCTTACATTCTGATAAGCAGTCTAGCCTGTAAAAATCATGCAAAGGATGCCCAGCAACATTGAAAGTGGTGAAGCCTTTGAAAACCTGTAATGGTTTTACCATTTGCTGTAGGAAAGTTTGCACTCTGGTACAGAATACTAATTATAGGTACCAATTGTTCCTTCATCATCAAAAGCTTGACAGTTTCAGAAAATGCAACATGTTGCATTGTCACATCCCTATCAAATCAATCTCACCTGGTCATTAGGAGAGCACCTTACAGCTATTGAAGACCAGCGTTCAGTAATTCTTTCAGTTAATAGAAAAAGAAATCACGCCTAGGTAAAGGCTTCATAAAATATTATCTAAAATAACTCGTAGATGTATTTCTGGTTTTTCGGCATTTGGCAAGTCCAATTACATAATATAAAACTGGCGCTTTATGTTCTAACTGGTGTGTGAGTGACCGCTTACAGAAAATGCTGATCAAAGAAGCCAATGGAATTAGATTATAAGTGAGCATGAACCTTACTTACGGTTAATTCACATGATGGTGAAAACCCTGAGCACGTAATTCACATGACGGTGAGATCCCTGAACACAATATTTCTTACGCGAGCTGTTGACTTTACTAATAAAATGACGTCTTCTTCTAAAAATGTTAAAATTTGATGATAAATCTTTGTTTAAGAGCAACTTTTTAACTATATAGCATTATTATTTATCAATTTTAATTTTTATGGCTGTTTATAGTGACACAAAACAATTTATTGCTACTTCTTTGCTATTGACGTCATTAAAAACTCAAGTATAATTTTTGATTGAAAGAGGCAATTGTGGCTCGCACGTCCTTGGGGATTTGAGCGAAGATCATTATTTGGAAAAATCAAAATAGATGAATGTTTTTCTTTCTTGGATGCTCACTAGTGTTTTGATGCCTTGCATATCAATTAGTTTGAGACTTGCTCAAAAGGGTGCTTCAAGCCTGGCATATCACACCCCAGAAAATATGCGAGGTAAGAAAGAAGGAAGAGTTTTGACTAGACAATCACTGTTTGACAGTCCATCAACTTCAGTTCATTTTCCATACCTAACATTGATAATAATGAAAAGCATCAGGGTCTGTTGTTCTGTCCCACAAACATGCTTCAGGATTTGGCATTAGATGTCTACACTGCTAGTGCTTCTATTCTGGTTCGTTGTTTGTTTTCTGTTGATGTAGGTACCTACCTACCCATCTTTCTTAACCCCTTGCAAGGGCTTGTGTAGGCATGCGATGCGCATCAGGCTTCAGGCCTTCGGCCTAAAGCCAGATACACAACCACATAACCTATGATGCTTCATGAGTTTGAGAATCTATAGCCCATTGCAATGTGCTTTTGGCTATATGTTTCAACTAAAAAGAGCTTATTATATACTATTTGGTTGCATTTCATTGAAAGTATCCACGGCCGGCTGACGGCTGGCTGCCCACAGTTTGCCACGGCTGTGGGCGGCTGTGGCTGTGGAGCCACGGCTGCGGGGCGGCTAGGCTGTGGAAAATTGCAGCCGTGCAGAACTATACCGGGCACATCCGCGGCCGAGCGTCAGTTTCATTACGGCTGATTAGACCGGCTGTATACAGTTGCGGCGCAGTGCGCCGCCGAACGCCACACCCGGCTACGCGCGGAAAAACCGCCCCCTGACCTATGGCCCGTCAGCAGGCGGGCACCTATACGAGGCCCCGCTCGAATTAGTGCACGGCTGTAATCAGCGCACTTCAAATTACCAAAGTGCGCCTGAAAAGGACGGAGGGTTTATGTGTGCGACCTGACGTATTCGAAATACCAGAATGCTCTGATGAAAGAGAATGTACAGGGAAATGTCAGAGATTGTAACTTCAGGCATACAGTGACCTCCAGGGCCCTGAAACGTCCGCTCGCGTTGTCCTAAACCACAAAACGGTCCAGCTGAGTTCAATAGCCCCTGGCCCGTTTCTTTCTAAGGCGGCGGGCGCGGACCTGGCCGGCCTGACCCCGCCTCGGTCCGGAGCGGCACAAAGCGTGACCTTCGACA
Source organism: Amphibalanus amphitrite (assembly GCF_019059575.1). Classification (NCBI taxonomy): domain Eukaryota; kingdom Metazoa; phylum Arthropoda; class Thecostraca; order Balanomorpha; family Balanidae; genus Amphibalanus; species Amphibalanus amphitrite. The sequence continues at coordinate 98,157 of NW_024882611.1, read as the reverse complement.
CCAGATTCCTGCTTACAAATCGGCCGTGCGCGCGGGCAGGTCCGAGCGGTTCGCGTCGCTCGATCCCGGCTGAACCTCTCCGGTATCAGGGCACTCGGACCGGCCCGGAGACCGACCGGGACCAATGAGAGACCACCGAGGACCGCCGGGGACCGCTGAGGACCGGGTGTCGTCAATGGGCGCCTCGGACGCGCTTTGTGCTCGAGAAATGGGCCGGCGACGGTGTTTGTCGAAGCGCGAACCGGCCGGCCGGTGTGCCCCGGTAGAGAAGAGCCGCACGGTGTGGAAATCTGTGTGTTGGGGCTGGAGGAGCCGCCGCTCTGGAGGTGGAGAGCCCACCGCCAGGGGCCCACGGCTGCCCTTCCGGCGCGCTCAACATTCCATAAGTGGTTGATGGAGAATGGAACGAACTGAACTGACAACCTAAAATTCACAAGCATATTTATTTGTAACTATCTAGCAATCCTCTTAAATACGTAATTATCGAATAATAACCAACGACCGATATTTTTGCGATAGGTTAAAAAAAGAAAATTATGGCAGCGAAAGTCAAACAAAAGGTCCGTTTTCTCCCCTTTGAAAAAGAACCCACAATAAACCTGACATATCAGCACCACGCTGCGTCTCGACAGCGTTTGCGTGTAAACCTATCCAGAGCGACAGTCTTCTGTCGGAAACCGCACGCGTCCCACTCATCTTGCGCTGCAGCGGCGGCGGTGCGGCGTCTGGCGGCGCACGGGAGACGAGCGCGGCGCGCCTCCGTTTGTCGTCAGTGATGGAGTATCGCCGGCGGCACCAGCTGGTGCGCACGTGCCCCCCCCCCGCGGTCCCCAAGTCGGCAGCGACATCAAGACGGCTTTGAGGCGCTCCGTTTCTCCCCAGCAGAGCCAGTCGCCGTCACCGTCACACTGCGCGGCCACCGGCGGCGTCACGGGCGCGCCGCATGCGTCACGAAGCTGTCAGATGCGCACCGATAGCGTCACGCGTCACGCGTCACGCGTCATCGCCGCGGTGTAACAACAGCGCGTGATAGGATCGGGCGTGCCTGCTGACGACTGGAGCCGCCGGCGCCGGCGAATTAATTCCAGCCGACTAACAACAAATAAACGCATGGTAATGCTCGCCGGACGCGGCGGCGGTATGGGAGATGGTATCTGACCGGCGCACTATGGTTGGAAACGGCCTCACGGATGGCCGTGGGCAATCTCGGAATATATGTATATTTGGGGTGTCATTCTGTTGGAAATTGATGAAATGTTTTGAATTGGGCAGAAAAAATTATTTAGTTGCGCATTTAGTCTCCATTATTGTACGTGGAATCGGGAGTTTCTGAGAGTGGCTTTTTTGGTGCGCCGTCAAAGGTTTAAACAACCGCGCTGGTGATAGCATGTGGAGTACCTCCATGACGTTGTAAAACTGGATTATTATATATCAAAATAATCCTTGTTATGTTGGCTATCGAGTGGAGTGACTCTTTTTCCCATGCGTGTTCAAAATCAGGAACGGCATTGCATTCTGTTTGCAGTGTCACCACAGCAATATTTGCAAAATTACGTTTATGTTTCATTGGACATACAAAAAGTTCTCCATCGACCTCCATTGAGCTTTTTGGCAGAATAAGTCTCTGTTCAATTCTGCGTAAGGGGAACGTAAAAGCAGACTGCGCACTTGTGCGCAAAATCGTCCGTGAAGCTTCATCTCCCGAGGCGTACCTACCCGTCGCTTCGTTAGCACCAGGTCGGCTCGTCAGTCTTGCAATCGCTTATCCTTATAAATGATGGTAAGAAGCAGGGTTGCGGAGTCGTGGTGGAGCCAAATCCGACTCCGACTACGACTCCGACTCCTGACTCGTTGCCATGACTCCGGCCGACTCTGTCTCCGACTCCGGACCCCTGCCAGTGTTTCGGAGTCGTGATGGAGCTGTTCCGATTCGGACCGACTCCGACTTCCACTGCGGGCTCCTGACCGACCCCGACTCCGACTCCGACTCCTGGCTCGTTGCCACGACTCTGGGCGACTCTGGCTCCGACTCCGACTCTGACTCCGACTCTGACTTCGACTCCGCACCCCTCGTAAGAAGTAACTGCTCGCCGCTGCACCTGGAGTATGGATATCGTGCAAACGTGTATGGATATCCTGGAGTATGGATATGGATATCCACCGACAGAGCAGACATACAGACATGCTGTAAACGCCATTACACTGCCAATACCATGGCAAATCAAATGGCTATCTATGGTTTTTGATCATCGTTCTACATTTCCCAAAATCTTGAACTGAATGTTGGCAATTTCTCGTGACTACTTCACGACCATGATGCATGCATTTCTGAAATTGATCTTTTTTCAACCAGCTACGTACTCGTATGATAAAATGAATGTCACCATCGTGTTCTACGCCCAAAAGTACCCATAAAACATGTGTCATGCATGGGCTGCGAATAGGTACCAGTTTTAATTTTCGGGGTTATGTGCTTACCTGATTGACCTGACTTTGACCCTGGCCAGTGGCCTATGTTTGACTGACCCCTACATTGATCTGACACTCTTTTAGCACTTATATGAAGGGTTGTGACAGTTGTGACAGATTGTTTAGGACCAACTGATGACTGAATTTATTTAGGACCAACTGATGACGATATAATCGAAACGCGAAACGCGAGGCACCGATTGCGAGGTTCTAAAGTCCATGCTACTGAAAACCCGATTTCAAGTGTTTGACCTGACCTTGACCCGACCTGTGACCTCGAAATTCAACTTTAAAGTATTCATGTGAATCGTCTCGTCGCGTTCTTCTTTCGTTTGCCGCGCCTCGTGCGCTTCGCTGCGCCTATTTGTTCGCGAGTTATCGGCTGGGGGCGTTGAACGCCCCCCCCCCCCGGGCAAACGGCGGATGGGGAAATACCCCAGCAACTGCCGGGTTAATCTGACGCATGTTTTGTCATTTGATCGTCATTTTATTTCTTACTTTTTTGCCCAATCTAAAAAAAAAATCATAAATACTCTTTCTCCAAATTTTTGACCGTTTATGACCAATAGTAAGACACTGTGCGTCACTACGTTGATATGTCTTGCCCTAAAGCATAACAACAATATCCATTCAGTAATAGCAGTATTCAAAACATGTTCAAAATGCCTCGCGATATCGATAACATAACGAAAGACATAGGCGACTTATAACATACTTGCAATGATGACGTCACACACGCGTGACGTGACGTGACCTCGTCATTTCTGAGTTACTGTATGATGCACGAAAGACACTGGTATACCTATGCAAAGTTTCATCGCAGTCGGTCTACGCATTAACAAGTTATGGGCAAAACATTTTTTCGCGTTGACCCCCGGCCATCCGTGAGGCCGTTTCCAACCATAGTGCGGCGCGGCGGCGGCGGCGGCGGCGGCGGCGGCGGAGGCGGCGGCGGCGGGATACCGCGTGCGGCTTGGAGCGGCGAGGCGGCGGCTCGGGTCGGGTCGGGCCCGTCCCAGCCACGCCGGTACGAAGTGGAGTGGATCCAAGTGGAGTGGAGTGGAGAGGTGGGCTGTGGAGGGTGCTCGGTGGGCCGCTCACCGGCGACGGATGGGATGGGTACAGCCACAGCGCGCCGGGGCGCCATTCCAGGTCGGGGTAAGAGTGCTCCGGTATCCGATGAGCGGGCTAGGCCGGAGGTGGAGAAAGAGAGAGAGAGAGAGAGAGAGAGAGAGAGAGAGAGAGAGAGAGAGAGAGAGAGAGAGAGAGAGAGAGAGAGAGACAGAGAGAGAGAGAGAGAGAGAGAGAGAGAGAGAGAGAGAGAGAAAGAGAGAGAGAGAGTATGGAGGAATGGATAAGAGGAAGGTGTTGCGATCTTTCCACATACTTTACCACTTGCCAACACAAAGTCAGCGAACCACTAGCCATCTGACACATGTGTACTGAATGCACAGCAACACTAATCGATAAGGCGCTCAGCCATTGATGCAGTTGACTCGACTGCTGACTCAGGTGAGACAAGCCGAAAGAATGTGTGCCTCGACGTTTCTCAAAGTGCTCGGTCGAACCGTTCACATCAGTGACCACCTCTAACTGCCGGACTGATGGACAGAATATCAACACCTCCAGACGGTGAAAAGTTCTCCCCTGAGTACCGTGACAGCGGGCTGACGAGAACAGACACTGCTGACGTAACTGCTCCACTGTGGAAGTTAGCGGCGGTGGACAGCCCCCACAGCGGCACAGAGGTTCGACAGCCGGCCCGCATACCAAAACACGGCGGCGGCATGTCGGTCGGTCCACCGCGACAGGCGGTACTTGAATTCAGGACGAAAAAACACTCGGTAATGACAACACATTTCCTGTGGGCGTCAGTCGACATCTACATAGCACACTCCTGTCCAGCCGAGTCCTTCCCATGGTCCCATATCCGTCAGCATATGACGCTATGGGGCGTTTCCTGTTCGTTCGGTTATAGTTCCACGTCTGCTAGTCTTAGACGGAACGGCTGGACAATGGCCATGGGTGTGTAACCGCAGTCCCAAGCGCTCCACATAGCAGCCATGCCAGGGGATTGTGGCGGCATTCACCCTCTCCACGGAGGGCCGCGCCTCTCCCCATCGGTTCGTCTGTTGGTCTACCCCTGCCGTCGCCGGAAGCTCTGGAAACGAGCACCGAGGGAGACTGAGCGGCCGGTATCCGGCGCCGAACCCGACCCACGGGGTGCCGCCCCATGAGGACCCGTGAGGAGAGGAAGAGAGGGAGGGACCGTGAGAGGGAGAGAGCCTGGGGCCGCCACAATTAAGCGTCACAACCGCCACAAAAATATGCCCCGAATGCCGCAGAGCCTACCCTTCATACACCGCTTGGACGACCTCGTACACTACTCAAACTAAATCTGTGACGGCAAGTGTAAATGTTTTCGTTTGGGTGTAACTTTGTGTCACACGGTCCCCTTACGACCGTCCCTCTTTCCAAAGCAAACATGCATGACATTTTAACGGCATGTCCCGAACAATTAAATGAATCTAAATGGCATGTCTGCGCTAATTTACCGTCTTTCACACACGCTAATTGTTTTACTCTTCTCGTATGTATCTCGGAGTAGGTATGTCCTTTGTCCGGGGGAGGGGACTGACGGCGTCTGGTCCCTAATGACGTCACCGTGGCCGTCACGCCATCTTCAGCACGGTAGCGGTCAGCGGTGTGTTTTTAGCTGGCTGAACCAGTTTTGTGACACGCCAGCACGCCTCCACAGCGGGTCAACCCGTCCGATTTCGATCGCGACACCACTGGACATGACGACGGGACGGGTCGGCCGCGGGCGGCATCACGCGGACGGGCAGCACAGGACATAGCAGAGCATGGAGAACACGGAACACAGCGGAGACGGAGCACGGGAACAAGGAACACAACAGCCTGCTCGTGAACGGCGTCGCAGTGATTTAGCCCGTGAAGGTTCAGTAAGTCAGCCAGCTGAGGTGATATATACGCCCAGATTCAGTGATACATCCAGCATATAGTATGCACTGATGTGTGATGATCTCCAGATCTTCGGCATGATGACTCTGGTCTGTAATCCTGGGATTCCCACAGCCGAGGTGCTATGATTCAGGTCTTGTAGGATCCACCGTGATCTGTCCCCAGTCTGAGCCGCCGTGATCCGTTGTTGCGAGTCTCAGTGATCCGTGATCCCGCTGTGGTTGGACGACAGCCCGGTGCGTGACCCGTCTATTAGCAGGCTGTCACGGTTGGTCACACCGCGGGTCCACCGAACCGTGGACGATGGCCTTGCCGCAGCGGCCGGCCGCAAACGGTGGCAATCAGCGCACCAATGACTCTGCGGTCGGGGGTGGCGCCGGCGGCAGGGCCCAGGGAAGGGCCCAGACAGGATGTCGCGAACCTGCAGGGCCCAGGAAAGGACCCTGAAAGGACGTCTCGACCCTGCAGGGCCCAAGGAAGGGCCCATAGAGGACGTCGCGACCCTGCAGGGCCCAAGGAAGGGCCCAGGGAGGACGTCGCGACCCAATGTAGGGCCCAGGGAATGGCCAGCAGACAGGATGTCACAGCCCTGGAGGGCTCATGGAAGGGCTCAGGCAGGTAGTCGCGGCCCTGTAGGGCCCACGGAAAAGCCTAGAGAACGCCCCCAGTCCTGCAGAGCCGCCGTCGTTGGCAGCGGACGGGGCCGGAAGGGCACTAAATGAAACTGCCGCCCCGTGTACAGAATGAACAGAGGTAATTTCTCTGTAAATTGGCTGCAGGAAGTCAGGATAATTAGTCGTGCATTCGGTTGCATGCAGGAGGGTAAACCGTCTACACAATCAGGGTCTTCAGTGTGTGTGTGGCGCCTGTGTGGAGTCTGAACTGCATGGGACCGGCCGGCCGGCGAGGGACGTGGTCCCAGCTGGAGGCGAGGAATACCTGGCGCATTCCTCTGCCCTGGTGAGAGGTGGTGGAGGAGGGCGAGAGAGGGACGTAGTGGGGAGGATGGGAAAGAGGGAGATGTGGGATGAGAAGCGAGCGATACGCTACCCCTGCGACGTGAACCAGGGCCGGAATTGGTGATCGTGAGGTCAGCTTAACTACCCAGCTTGTATGTAGGGCCAACCTGCTTTTATCGACCACATCGCAGGTGGTGACCAGTGACTGTCATATCCGAGTTCTCCATCCCCTCAGCACTCACCAATACCTGCCCGCCCGCAGTGCATTCAGTACAGCCGCACTCAGACCTCCCCTCTGTCCGACGACCGACCTCCGGTTGGGCCGGTAAAAAAAGAGCCCCCGCGGCGCACGCAAGACCCGCATTACCATCAGAGGCAGCTGGGAAGAAACCGTAATCGAGTCCCGCCGTCCGCCGGCCTGGCCGGGCGGACGGCCCGCTTTATCCAGACGCCCCAGAAAGGTACGCCCTCCCTCTCAGGTCTACACGAAGTCGCGGTGCAGTCGGCCGCGCTCCGTGTCCCGTTCGCTCGGCGCAATTTCCGCTCAATCAGGGCGTCGGCTGCGACGATCGTTTGGCGTCGTCTGGGAGCCGTCGGTGTCGACGAACGCCGTCGGTCGACCGGAACCGGTGGTTCCCCGCGCCCAGCGCCGAGCCGGGGAGGGTCGACGCGCTGCTCGGTTACATAAATGACGCGGCACGCATTGTGGCGCGCGGAAGGCACAGTTACGGGGAAATAAAGATTTTCTGGGTGGTCACCGGTTATGCGGTTTGCCGAATGCAGCAGTAGCAGCAACTAAGCATTGATGGTCTGTCTTGCTGTCTTTTCTGTCTCCCCGTCCATCTGGCTTGCTGTCTGCCCTTCTTTATCTCTCCCTCGCGCTCCCGTCCCGTCTCTCCCCCGTATGTAGTCCTCCATCATCAGCTGACTAACTCCATCAGCTGACCGCCCGGGGCGGCGGAGGCGGTCCTCCCTCCCCTTCCCTTCCATCCCCTCGCTGACGTGTTGACCCAGGCTCCCCCGCCGACCCAGGAGGGGGGGGGGGTGCCCGCATCCCCCCTTACCGGCACGCGCCGCCGCCTGCCACCTGGCCCCCGACAAGGGGGGGGGGTGAAGGGCAGACGGTCGGGTGCACGGTGGGGTTCATGGGCGAAACTCAGTCCGGCTGCACTTCGGAACGCACCTAACGAGGGAGGGAGATGATAGAATTTGCAATATGCATATACGGTAGGCCGATATTCGGATCTGCGTAAGTGGATCATGAATAAAATAGTTTTATCGATGTATTTTGCGAGGCTTTATGTAACGAACGAGGATTTATGATTCAAGTTTAACAGTTGTCTCCGAAAATGGATTTTACTGATCGTCCATCCGACAAAAATGTCCTCTTTCTACTCAACCCCATGATGGACCACACTGGTGCCGCAGCCGGCTCCCATCACAACACCCCATCTCAAGTGACGTCATCACATGTGGTGACGTCACCGGTCGGGCGGCGGCGGCGGCGGCGGGAGTTGCCGGTGGTAGCCCGCCCGGTCCCCGGCCGAGACCGTCTCTGTGTCGTCTGTGTACCGCGAACACGCCGGGGACGTGTTACTACGCCCTCAGCAGCGGTCCGGGTGGTTTGTTTATATTGAGAGGTGTCGCCGTGATGCGATTGGGTGTCCTGAGAGAGTGACGCGTGTGACGGTGACGGGGTGACGTGAGTGACGGTGATGGCGAGATATAGGATGGTAGATTAAATGGACTGTAATCGCCACGCCCCGCGTGGATTGTCCATGAAGGTAATACAATACAATACAATACAATAGGTGACGAGTGATTCGATAACGGATCAAGATTGATGCAAGCTGGTGAATATACAAACAATTTAACCGGTATTGAGTTGTGAACCCCTTGAAATGATGGAATGGCGATGCAGGACCACTACGTGGAAGTTAACCTTTCTCCTAAGACTTAATTGCTGTCTTTCCAGCTGTTTTTTGCTCGTGCATGTCAGATTGTCGGGAATGCCATGACGGGTAATCCTTTGTCTCGGCCCAGCAAACATTTTTTCCTTGCCAATTACTGCTCCTAAAACTGACTTCCGGAAACACTGACACCGACTTCATATATCTAAACACCAGGTGACTCGACTTTACCAGCTGCCTCCCGACACCAATGAAGGGTGACCGCCCCCTCTAACCCCTGCGGCACCCCTGAACGGGAGGGTGCCAGTTTCGGTCCAGCTGCCGCGTCTCCACCGGTGTGGTGGCAGCTCCCCATTGAGAGAGCGGAGACGGACGGGAGGTGGCGCCTCGCTCCCCTTTACCGGCAGCTGCACGGTCCGACCAGCCGGCTTACCGTAGTCCTCCCTAACCTCCAGCAGACCGCCTCCACCGAGCGGTTTGCGCCAGGGACCGAGCTCCGCGGCCGTGACTGGAAAGAGGATGGAGCAGTGGAGAGCGCCGAGGACTGGAAAGAGCGCGGAGGACAGCTGAGAGCAGGAGAGGGTGAAACGTGAACGGGCTGCCGCGCGGGAGAGAGAAAGGGTGATCGAGAAAGACTTCTGAGAAAGGCAGAGGAGAGAAAGACAAACACATGCTTCAGGCAAACTGATACCCAGGCGGTTATAATTTAGAGCAATGTCATGTGCTAACTGGTCCCCTCTAGCGGTTTCCCGGGTCTCAAGCTCCCCATCAAGTCAAATGGTCCTCCCTCCAGCTGCTACCCGGCCTCCTCTGAGCCCTGTGTGCCGCCTGGGAACTGGACCGTCCTCCCCTCCCTCCCCTCGCCTCCCTGTGTCGTCTGTGTCACCCGCGGCGGCGGCAGTACTGCGGCACACATGGCCACCACGTGGTGTTCGCTAGGGACGGGACGGGACGCTCCAGACCCCCGCTCTGGAACGCAGTTGGCGTGGGAGAGTCGGTATGTGGGTTCACACGGCCGAGAGGGGAGATGGGCCGGCCGGGAGTGGGGAGCGAGGACGGAAGGGGACCGGGGTCTGCTGGAATGGCTGTCGGGGCCAGGGGAGGTATGCGGGCAGCTTGTCGAGGCACGCTGCGTGGACCACTGAACAGCTGACCCAGCTGCACGGCCGGCGGCTGAGAGCAGCTGGTGAGTCAGACAGCTGAGCAGCTGGGGAGTCGTGACAGCTGAGCACCTAGTGAGTCAGAGTCTCAGAGCTGCAGCCTGCAGTATGATCCTGATCGGACCGGCTACTGTGATACTCACTGCCGCGGGGGATGAGGTTACTCGGCGGGGGTCGGACGGCGGCACCCAGACCCGTAAAGGAGCAGTACGACGCGACAGTCCCGCTCAACAGCTGGACGGAGAGCAGCTTTGGCCTGTCAGTGTTATGTGTTCACTGTTCAGTGTTCACGCAAGCATGGGTGTTGGGCATAAAACAGACAACAGTGTGCATATGTATGTGTGGAGTGAGGTGGAGGTCTGCGGAGCTCAGTATTGGGCGTTTGGCCACGGATAAATAAATGAACACCTCCGGAGAACAGAGCAGGGCCGTACAGATGGGATAAATAGAAAACAAATGACTGCCGCAGGAATGGAAACGGGAACAAAGAAGCGTGGGAAACGTTGAGTGAACATATACAGAGCAAAATGAAATGGGTGTTATGAAACGGTTTCGCGTCCCTATCTTGATTCGAAGATATTCAAAAGGGGCTTGAATTTCTGCAAGTTTGAAAGTAGAGCTTATCCGTAAAAGGCAAGCAAGCATCATTCGTTTTTAACTATATTTCTCCAAACATAACTATAGGCTGAAACATGTCCCAATTTAGCGTTCCTTTGTGCCTTCCACGACTCCTTCCCCTGCTCCTCTACGTTCAGATCCGGACGCCGACCCTGGCCGCTGCCTTCAGCTGCCGTCATCCGCTACCGTGACGGCGTGACGGCGCCGTGGCGCCGGCGGCCGGACGTGAGGTATAACGCGGCGCACAATGGAGGCGCGTCACTTGCGCCCGAGGCGGCGGCGGCGGCGGCGGCAGCGGCGGCGGAGGCGGAGGCGGACGCCCCACAGGGAGGATGACCGGCAAGGCAGCGGACGCGACTCCAGGGCCGTCGCAAGGGCGGACCTGACCGCTCGCCGCTCAGAAGGCCGTCTCACAGTCGGTAACCATCGGCTGCAGCGGCCCGGCGACCGTTTTGCTCCGCCAAACCAGCCGAAGATGTCCGTCTCCGCGGGCCCGCTCGCCCCAGTTTAGCGTAGCTCGATCCAGTGGGTGCTTAGGAGCGAGACGGTCAGTTGAGGGCAAACTACCGAACTGCTGCCGAATTTGGTGAAAGATATGATCGATTGAGTGAGTTAAGAGGCCGGAATGTCAAGGCTCCGCTGTGGGACGTTAAGTTGATAACCGAAGGTATTTTTATTTCAACGTCTTCTAAATGCAAGTGTTTCTCATCTCAACATAAAAAATATCCATAAATAGCCCTTTCCCTGACCACAATCTCTCCAGCTTAGCGTCCAAAAACAGCCATTACCCAGAGAATCCTCCCAAAAAACTCGGCCCTGCATCATGTCCGTGTAACCGGACGCCGCGCTGAGAAATCCGCCGCTGCAGCCGCACCTGACGGCCGCTCGGTCAGCGCGCGCTGCTCTCCGTGACACCCACTTTCGTCGCGCTGACGGATGGCCCGTCGCTGCCGACGCGTCGCCGACGACGCCGCGTTGTCAGCCGGAGAAACGTCGATACGGCGCCGCCGGGGCCAGTTAAGTGCCGCGCACAGCTGTGTGCTGCCCGACCAACAAATGACGGAGGGTGCCAGACGACGCCGCGGCGGTGCGACCTCGGTGTCTGAGAGCAGGAGTGTTACCGGTCCGCCTCTGGCCGGCTGGTTTGGTCTGGTCCGGATATGGTCCCGGTCGGTCCCGGTCCTGCCCTTGGTCCGATCTCAATCCAGCTCCCCGGGCGGAAGACGACGCCGCCCAGGTGACCGGTGTGGGCGGGGGCGGCGGCGGCGGCGCGCCCAGGCCCATCATTACTGACACTTAGTCACCATCGCCGGCGGCGGCGGCGGCGGCGAGCGGTGCTCAGTGCCCATTGCAGGTCGGCGCGGGCAGGTCGGCCCATTGCAGGTCGGCGAGTAGTAAAGTAATCTTGGGCGCGGGCGCCTCAGGGGCGGGCGTGCCCGTGGCCCGGCGAGGCGGCACTAGGGCTGATTTCGCCGCCGCTCTGTACGGGAAAGTGAGCCGTGCGCGCGGCCGTGGTGGTCCGTTTCTCCCGACCCGGGGGTGGAGGTGAGCGGGCTCGCCGGTCCATATTCGGTCCGGGGAGGAGCAGGGTCGCTCCGAGGGCCCGGCCCACCGTCCCATTCGTCAACGGCTGCAGCCTGGGCCGCGTGCAGGCCGGATCGTGAGATAAATCACAGCTCCGAAGGACGAGTAACGCACCAGAGAGAGCAGAATTCGAAGGACTAACGTCTCTCTCAGCACTGTTCCATAACGGTAACGCGGCATAAAAGGCAGGAGACGGAAAAGTTCAAGGATGGTTCAATGGTGAGAGTCACACATTAAGACGGGAGAACAGTAAGCATGATGACAATGTAAGAGGCGGTTTCACACAGATCACTGAACCAAGAGATCTCCGCGAGCTGATCGTACTCACCTGGCGTCGTCTGCCAGCTCAGACCCCCGATGAACATTTTCCTGCCGGAGAGAGAGACGGCCGTCGGTCAGAGGAGGCAGCGTAAAACCCCGGCCCAGCAGCCGTCGACCAGTCGGCTGCAGGTTCAGATGACATTAGCGATAGTGCCGCTGTGCCCGGCCCGGTCTCACGCCGTCTCAGAGGAGCGGCCCCGCCGCGTGGGAGAAAACAGCAGACGAAAAAAGTGCGAGCTGGTTCTGAGGTGACGATCGGTTGCTTAGATCATTGAGCTGCACCTCTGTGGTCTACAGGCTGAGAAGATATCGCCAGCAGGGCCTTTACTCGAAATTGAACGGGCTGGTGCTGCGATGAAACACAGTGCAAACGCCTGTTTCGCATTAGCGAGCGAAATGGCACTTGCTGCAAACATGACCTGAGTAAATAAACCGCAGCCAAGAACAGGCCGGTGAGCCATCGAACAAACGGATCGACAAATGAGCTCACACTCGTATAAACTGACTCAAATGGAACATGAGTGGGTGACTGATCGGGTAATCAGGCACCTCATCAAAACGATAAATTATGTAAACAAACCAGTGCGTCATCGGGGGAGGGCGCTTCCCACAGTAATTTTACCACGCGAGTACTCCAAGGGCGCGTGGGAACACTGTGGTCGCGGTGACACGCCACAGTACCGGATCAGCTGATCAGTCAGTCACTCCCACATATGTACACAAGTGGGCGGTGGCGCCTTCCTGTGTCTCCTCCCCACAGAGGTGCGGTACGGTGGCCAGCCCTCCCACTCACCCGGGGTCGTTGGGCAGCTCGGACGGCGACCCGATCGAGTCCTGGTTGTCCATGGCGACCTCCGGCTAGCTACTACTGACACACGAATCAAGCGACGACACGACTGCGAGCGACACGGTCCGGCGTTCGGCCACGACTGACCCTCCCCAGCCGACGGCGGCCCGGCTGGCAGGCCGCGCAGCCGACCGCGCACACCTCCCTCCCCGCCGCCCGTGATTGGGCTAAATCTCCCCTGCACAGCGCCGCCCCCAGAGACATCTGTTGGCCGAGGGAGAAGTTAGAGTGCCTGAGTGGATCAGAGATGATGATGGTTTTTATGCGTGGGAGGGGCGGGGGGAATCGTAGTTCTCACCATTAGTTTGGTGGTCGTGATTGTGTTTGATGAAATTGTCCCGCGAGTAGAGAAGAGCGGTGATTCCGTCTTCAGTTAGGTAATTGATCACTTATCAGTGGAAGGCAGAGATATGATGATCATCGGACGTGGGACGGATCAAGTCCCGAGGTATGGGTCCGGCGTTTGAAATCGGAAAATTGCACCCGTGACCCCTCTTTGTGCCCCTCAGGTCATCTCAGGCTATTAACCCTCGCCCGCACATGCCATTTTCCCATCCTAGAACGCACATGGGGGGGGGGGGGGTTGCCACCCCCGCGCCATTTCGTTCCTTTTGGAGATAGAGCTTAGCGGTAAAAACGAAAAATATTCTTTGGGAAGAGACGAATCCAATGATACCCAGTTTTACCTTCTCAGGTCAGTCATTGACCTTCCAGGTCAGGTCAAACTAAAAAATGTTGCTGTTTTGGGTCACCGTTGAATATCAAGTGCGCTGCTTATCATATAGGTACCTACCGATGACGATGCCGTTTTCTGGTGCCAAGCCAGCTAGAACCTCTTTATCACACTACCCGACCAGGTTTTTGCTGCTGAGGTCATTTCAGGTCAAGTTAGGTCAAGGTCAATTATATGTGTTTGTATGTCTGTGTGTGTCTGTGTGTATACTGATGTGTGCACCGATTGTTTATGTGTCCATATTACATGAAATCATGATCTGAGAAGCTTTTACCAAAAATGCAGTCCAAAAACTTCACAAGCAGTAAATTCCGCTAGCCTAAAACGCGATTATCTTCGATGACCTAGGTTGACCTTGACCTTGACCTTGACATCTGTACATCGTCGAACAACATCTTCCATGATAGGTGGGAGGTAAGACTGGCAAAAAAGGCCGAAATGAAGGTGTCAAAAGCTCACAAGGCCCATAGCCAACGCAAGATGTTGAGAATTGGCCATTTGGGCCATGACATGACCTGAAAAACAAGGTCATATCTCCGGAACCAAAAACCACAGAAACTTGAAATTTTCAGTGGACATCAAGAAAGGATAGAGGAGCAGATATACAAAAAAATCAGCCTTCTAGCTCTAAAAATGTTGAGTGCAAAGCAGAAAGACTACCTGGGGGGTGGCAACCCCCCCCCCCCATGTGCGGGCGAGGGTTAAAGGTCCCCAGCAGTTTTTTACCATAACTTCTGATGGAGATATGCTGGAGTGGAGATATGCGTGCTCAGCTCGACGATACAGATCGACTGATATGCAACATGATCTTTTCCTGTCAGCTCATGACCTTGACCTGAGGTCAAACTTTCATAACGACCTTCTAATGACAAATTATAGTTCATTCGACGCGTCTTGACGAGGGGAACAGTGAACACGATGCTGATAACTATACCTATTGTCGTGACTCTCTCGAATCGAAAATTACCTAATGCAGAAAAAATCGATTTTCTTACCAACGGCTTTTTTTTTAGAGTTTTTGCCCTCTGAAGGCTTTACCGTTGACCTGAGGTCTAACCTGTGCACACACAGAAAGAGTGCTGAAGGAGCTATCGAATGCGCTTTTCCGCGGCGCTGTAGCTCTATCGGTTCGCGCCGGTTTTGCGAAAATTGTTGAAATAGGCAAAATTTGACCTTTGATGACCTCTGGTCACCTGACCTTTGACCTGACCTAAAACATGACCGAAGTATTTTCTCAATTATTGTTGACACTATTTCGAATGCCGCTTACTGCGTGTCGCTATGTGGCCCAGGAGCCGAGTTAGACGAGGGGCGTGAACCCTCCCCCCTTTTAGCACGAGACGCGGAAAACTCAGACCACCAGCACGGCGAGGGTTAACCCGCGCCCCGTTGGGCTCTGCCGAGCAACGCGCCCCGTTGGGGGGGGGGGCATTTTGGCCCCCCCCCCTAAGATCTCGAGAACCACGCAACCTAGCGACAAGCGGCAAACGGTGTTGGATAGCCCTATCAGGGAACTACCTTGTGACCCAATTTCATTGACCTAGGTCAAACCGATGACGTCACAGGTCAGGTCAAAGGTCCAATTTTCACCGTTTACAGGCATTTCAAGAAATGCGCTGTAAAATCGAGTAAAATGCATTTCATTGAAAATCACCGATGGGGAAATGTTCTTCAAACACATATTTTGCTATTTGAGGTCACTGATACCAGGTCAGGTCACAGAGGTCAGGTCACTGGGGGGTCACAATATGAAAGTGTCGTGTGATACGTGTTTCATGGTCCATTTTACATGACAAATGCGATTATGTGGGTCAGGCAGCCTTTGGGGCCAGCTTAGGTTACGTTTTGGTCAAGGTCAGGTCAAGGTCAGGTCAAATTAGGTCAAATTTCAAAGTTGATATTTTTGCATAAAATGGGTATCGAATCGATGCAGCTCGTCACGGGGAGTTCAATGGTGGTCTTTGTTTTGCCGTACGTGGTCTAGAATCGCTAAAAATTGAGTTCAAAAATTTGGCGTCATCATTTTTGAACAGTTTTTTTCGCTATAACTTGGCCAAAAAACGAGATATCGATCTGAAATTTGGTATGTATATAGAAGAGCGCAGGGACTATCACATATATTCCGGTTTTTTCGAAATTAGGAAATTTTTTAGATTTTTTTTAGTTTTTCTAAAAAAAACAATTTTTTTAATTTTTGAGGGACAAAAACCCAAAATTTTGAAAATCCGAGATAGCAGTTTTGTAGCGCCGCTTTTTGTCTACAAGACCATATAAAGAACTTTGAAATTGCTTAATAACTGTAGATTTGGTGAGCGTTTCAAGATTGCATGTTTTTTGCTCATTTTTGCTCGAACATGACCTCAGTTTGACCTCAATAACTCCTGACCTAAGGTGACCTAAGACTTGAAATTTTGTGTGAAGGTGTCAAATTGATGCCCGGTAAGGTACATACCCAAAATTTGGCGGCGCTGCGCGCCGCCGTTTTCTTGCTATGCAGGAGAAACCACAGGGGGGGCCAAAATGCCCCCCCCCCAACGGGGCGAGGGTTAACATAAAAGCGCAATATGAAGATCACGGTTCCTTCAAAGATTCAAATTCTAACCCCAAGCGCTTGGGGATGTAAATGGTTTCCTTTGCCCAAATGGTGAGGTCTCGTTATTGATCTGACTTCAGACGACCTTTAGGTAAAAAACAAGAGTCTATGGGATACAAATTGTGAGACCTTGTAAGCTTACTTCTTGTATACTTCCTTTCCCCGACACACGATTCTCTAACCCTCGCACTTAAAGGGGCGAAAGGGGGGAGGGGGCGAATGTGGAACGGACCACCCTTGATTTTTCGCAAATAACTCGATCAAAACAGCTGCCGATCGCAACGAGACCCTTATTGCCCTCGGGTTTATCAATCTTACACTTTAGACTCTAGAGTTTCATGACCCTGACCCAAATGGCCTTTGACCTCTGACCTGTTTCTCGAGACTATGTTCGGCCAGGCCAGAAGTGCGATTCACCGCATGTTGGCGCACAATATCCGCGCGTTTCCAGTCCTTGTGTGGTTGTGAAGGTTCCAGCATAAGAAATGATGTTTGTGCCATGTATAATATGTAGGCTTCAGGGTCACGTGAAGATCAATTTAATGTCATTAACCGTACATAACCTTGTTTTTTTCGAGTTTTGCATGCTTTGATAGAAGTTTTTAGAGCTAATATCGAATTTAGCACCCTTTTGGACAAGTGAAAAGTAGTTTTGGAGCCAATGTAACATGCTACGAAGCTGTCTGTAGTAGAGGTTGACACCTACTACCCGTACTGGATGACCTGACCTGACCTGACCCGAGCAATACCAAATGCATGAACACATCATAATGGATCAAAACTAACATAAAATTCGTAATTAGGACCAAGAAGAGAAAAGAAAATAGGTATTAGTCTTACTTTACAAAGTGTTAGCAGGTCCCGATTTTCATGACTTTTTGGTCCGATTGATTGACCTGACGTGGAAGGGCAACCAAAGACCTAGACCTTAAAATTTGTTATCATCTGCTTACTATTGTCACGGGCAATACATTCGCTTTTACCGCAAAGCTCTAGCTCGATCAGGGGCGAAACGGATAGAGGTGGGTCCTACGGATCCCCCTCCTCCCCCCTATATGTTAGACGCTGTAAAAAAAAAAAACAATGCGAGAGAGGGTTAAAAGCTTGCTCGGCTCATTCCATAGTTTTTTTTTGCGCCATATTATTTCTCACTCAAGGGATGCGTCTTGCCCGTGCTCCCCTATATGATTTGGCTGAAAATCCTTTCAGAATTCAGTTATAAGCTTTTACATATATTTTAGTCGTTCTTTATGCAAAAAGTGAAGTCTTGACGATTTAAACTTTTTCTGTTATTTAATTTCTATTATATCCCTGTCACTTTCAGCGCCACTCCACATTCCGAGTGGGCGATAACCGACCTCGTTATTTCGCTGGCCATCGCGAGCCGCCATCCTCAGGACCTGAGTCATCGCCAATTATTCGGGAAATCTGCTGACATTAGTGGACCGTCTCGGCTGCGACCGAAGCCCCCGCCCTGATCTGCGCTCCCCTCGCCTCTGGGGTCTGACAGCCCCGCCCTGGTCCGAGCGCGGGAAGACGTGCGACGCCTCGTCAGCCCTGTCGTATGCATATTTCTATTTTATTTCCAAAATTCGTGAACGGACTAGAGGTAGCTAAAAATCTAGCTACTCCTAGTTAAACGCTTAGAAAATCGCTATGCGAACTTTTTACAAGCCGCAACCTTTCTCTCGTCACGGGCAGCACGCTCGTTTTGAACGCAAAGCTCGATCTCGACCAGTCCAGAAATATGGCACCGGTATATGTAAAGCCGCAATTTTAGCTTCTTGAGGAGCAAAGCAAAACGTGCGCTGCCTGTTTCGGACACGCTTTTGCATATCGGTTCAATTCGCCGTCTCCTCGTCCTGACCACAGTTCTACCTCCCGAACTGACCGTCCCTGTCCGCCCTGCACCTTATCCTTCTCTCCCTCTCATCCCGTCCAACATGCGTTCGGTGCACTGACTCTCATCTCTTCTCCAATGATGTCTAGTGTGCAGACATCTCCTCATCCTATCATCCGCTCTACCATTTTGCTATGCATCACCCCCCCCCCATTCTGACCTCCTTCTGAATCGACCCCCACCCACCCACCGGCGCGGCGGGTCGCCAGAGACCCCCCTAGCGCGTCAGTCCGCGGGTCGCAGCCCCCCCCCCTCCCTTAGCGCGTCAGTCGGCGGGTCGCAGTCGCCTCCGATGACGCTCGGCGTCTCTTCCTGTCAGAAATCCACTGACGGGGCGAGTTCCTCCGCACAGCAGGAATAGAACCGGAGGGTCTTGGTGGATGCCCTCAGGACCGCCGAGGTTTACTGATTATACAACAGTGCCTACACACATGAGAGGCTGTGAGGTGTATATGCAGATAACTGACGCAGTGGCTGGTCTTAACTGGAAATAGCTTTGGTGAAATACGTTCATCGAGGCAGGTTCGTCAATCATGTTTTCGTTGTCACGTGGGAAACGTTTGGCGTATTATATAATCGTTTATTTGTGAAACCGCGGGGTTCATTTGACTACAAGTGATCACATAGCGTAAGCTGTAACATTTAATGCTTAGCAATTATCAATCCTCACCGTCTCGAGGAGAATTAGGCACATGGGTCGTCAGGCCAGTTCCGGCCTCTGATGGCACACCAATCGATTGATGCACCGCGAGAGAAAATGACGCATTACCAGCATAAGTGAGCAGTGAGCAAGTTTCCTCTAAATATACTGATATGCTTCTAGAGCAAGGTAACGCTAAATGGAGTTCACCAGTGGTGACTGGTGAAGTATCAACATTGGGTCATTACCCATGTTTAATCCCCACTATGGAAAGCGATTGGAAGATTACATTGTGTTATACAAATACCTGCTTGGTAGGTCCATTTGATAAACATTGTTTGTTCAATCGCTTCATGTCTCATCCAGAGCATGGAAAGGCACAATCACATAGGTACGAACACATGGATAATTGACATCTTGAGGGTGATCTACGATTTTCAGAATCAATAACATGCATTTGATCCTTGCATGTGTGATCACCTTAACAATCTCAGTAACTTGTGAGTCACGTTGTTCTGAGCCGCTGATCTGCGAGAAATAACGCAATTGTCCAATGTCCAATGTCCGTCTCACTCCCCAACTGTGAACAGAGCTGCCGTCGTGAGCAGGTACAGGTGCTGCCATCTAGATAGACCAGCACCGACGGTGGCGCCACCTCACGCCGAGACCAGCTTGATGTCGAGCATCCGCTCGGCCTCCTCACACAGCCGTGCAGCCAGCTTGTCATCCTTGGCCTGAGCGCTGCTCCAGCCCGGGGCACAGTCGGCAAAGTAGCCGCCCGACTCGTGCTCCAGGCCGGGCTCCACGGCGCAGTAGACGGCCGTCTGGGCGCCCATCTTGGCGCTGCGGAACACATAGCTGAAGAGGATGCCGTGCAGGGTGGCCGAATACCACCAGCGGTCGCGCTGCTCGCGGCTGATCTCCGTGTTCACCACGCCCGGGTGCAGAGAGAACACGCTGACGCTGCGCTGACGGAGCCGCCGCGCCAGCTCGCGCGTCCACAGGATCTGGCAGAGTTTGGAGGTGCCGTAGCGACGCCACACCTCAAACGAACGCCGCTCGCCGTCCAGATCACTGAGATCAAAATCGGTGAACCAGTGACCCATTGACGACACGTTCACGATCCGGGACGGCGCACTCTCCTCCAACCTCTTAGTCAGCAGGTGGGTGAGCAGCAGCGGACCCAGGAAGTTCACCTGGAACATCATCTCGTGACCGTCCTCAGTCTTCCTTCTCTCCGTCATCAGCATGCCCGCGTTATTGACCAGAATATGCACCTTCGGCTCCGTACGCTCAATATCGGCTGCAAACTGGCGCACGGACGCTAGCGAAGCTAGATCGAGCTGCTTAACGATAACTTCACCACCAGTTTCCGAACGAATACCAGCCGCCGCCAGTCGACTCTTGCTGACATCCCGGGAAGCGATGATCACACGCGCGCCGCGCCGGCTCAGTTCCAGCGCCACCTCTCGACCGATTCCAGCGTTAGCGCCCGTCACCACGGCCGTCTTTCCCTCGAGCGATGCGACACTGCGGCAGCGTGCTCCTATCATCCACCTTCGCCAGGCGAGGTAGAGCACGCCGGTCAGTGCCAGGTAGAGAGCAGTGGGAGCCAGCAGCCAAACCAGCACCACCACTGTCACGTAGGTGGTCCAAATGGCCACGGGCTCCTCGCGTTTGAACTCCTGCCAGTCCTCGCGAACCTTCTCGACCAGGCTGCTCATGGTGCCGGCTCAGGTGTCTGCGGAGATGGGGGAGGGGGTGTTAGAGGCTGTGGTGGAGTCCAAAGTTTGCGGGGAGAGGGGAGGGTTGAAAGAGGCCGTGATAAAACAGATGGGATAGAAACTGGCGGACTGAAATCTGTGTGTAGAAAAGTCAGCTGCAGTCATGTCCAGTCTGTTAGGAGGGTGGAGGAAAGTGCTTGTCATTCTGAAGGCGGTGGGACCGACACAGACAAACGTGTGGGGACTGGAGGGAAGGGGATTCATAGGCTGACACATGTGCAATGTGTACAACTGAGGGACGAGGACTGGGAGTGGGGACTGAGACCTGTGGAGAGGGTGGATAGGGAAGGTCGAGATCAGACACACCTATGCAAAGGCCTGCGGAGAAGCAGGGAGGGGGGGGGGGCACAGGAGAGGAGAGAACGGTTACGGCAGGTCATCAGACACTTCTTCAAGATCATCCTTATTGCACGAGTCCGACACGTCATGGATATTGATCCAGCAGTCATTATATGAATGTGTGAAATGTCGTCTGCGGCTTGATTGAAGTGAATTAACGGAGCAGCGTCGTGAAATATTCAGCCCCATCAACGAGTCTTGTAATTATCTAGACCGTCGACGGCTTTAACTTGGATCAGTCGGGAGCTACGCAGAACTAGTATTTCCAACGCACTTAATAACGAGTCTTAATTTAGTTATTACACCGAGCGGTGGTGTAGCACATTCCCGGAATGAATTATTCCACTGGCAAGTGGCGCCAAAAGCTTTACAACAGTACTAGGCATCACATTACCGGATTGCATGGCATGAACTTAGTGCCGTACTTCAGCATTCCAACATGTTGATGTGTGGTAACTGACTACTGAGTAGGCATAGAGTTGAGATGCTGTAACGGCTGAGTACAATGCCATGTATGTATCATCGTACATGAGTTACCTATGAGCACATGGATGTGACTTGGCACCTGCAAACAAAAACGAATCATGTTTCCATATTGGCCTTCGCCGCAAGGTATATAGAATCTTCGCCGCCCGGCGGCCGGCGCTCGGACTCAGACTCGCAATCATAACGGAGTATCCTTGTCTTGTTCAAAATTGCTACAGTGAGCCTCGGTAAGCAAAACGATATGTAGGTAGGTAGGTATGTGCATTGTGCACTGGCGGATCTACAAAGGCGGTCTTGGACGCTGCGGGGGGACATACCCCAAAAAGGCCCCTAGATCCGCCAGTGGGTAGTTGGGTGATGGGTATGTATTAGCTAGTACGGCGTCATCGCCCTTTGATGTAATCGGTAAATGTGTCAGATTATTTATTTGGAAAGAATCCACGTAAAACGAGGCTTAGGCATCACTTTTACGTCTATCGTAAAAACAGTCGAAATAGATTCAGTAAACTTTCATTAGAAATAAGTTAAAGTAGGTATTGTTGTACGTGATGGTTGACACAGATGCGGAGGGACAGAGCATTTATAAAGGACAATGCTTCAGAGAGAGAAAGAGAGAGAGAGAGAGAGAGAGAGAGAGAGAGAGAGAGAGAGAGAGAGAGAGAGAGAGAGAGAGAGAGAGAGAGAGAGAGAGAGAGAGAGAGAGAGAGAGAGAGGGAGAGGGAGAGGAGAGAGGGAGAGGGAGAGGGAGAGGGAGAGGGAGAGGGAGAGGGAGGGAGAGGGCAAGGGAGAGGGAGAGGGGAGAGGGGAGAGGAGGTAGAGGGAGAGGGAGAGGGAGAGGGAGAGGGGACGGGAGGAGAGAGAGAGAGAGGAGGAGAGAGGAGAGAGAGAGAGAGAGAGAGAGAGAGAGAGAGGAGAGTACGAGAGAGAGAGAGAGAGAGAGAGAGAGACGAGAGACGAGATGAGAGAGATGAGAGATGAGAGAGAGGAGAGAGGGAGGGAGAAAAGAGAGGATATATATTTAAGGTTTTGTACTGGAACGCTCGAAATAAATGCATGCGTGACAACTCACCAATAATACTAAAAACAATAAAATAGCTAAACACTCACTGCTCACACCGTAAGGCAAGAAGAATGGATCGAAAGTTTTTGTGAACGGCGCAATCGCAATGCACACATGGCAAAGTAAAGCGAGTAAACCAAACCACGAAGAGTTCAGTGCACGAAACCGTCAAATTAGTTTTGTCGCAATTGCGCAATAAATGTCCCTTCATCAAGATTTATATGTTGAAAATTTGTAGGTATTGAGTTTAATTTATCAATGACGTACATCTTTCTTCCTGAAATTTAAGCCTTTGTAATAATATAAATACAAATCCATTATAAATAGAGGCAGAACACATCAAACAATTCCGGAGTTATCATTTGCTGGCGAAGGTAAAAACGTATATCTGCGTAGATCTATGCATGAATCTGTACTTTTAACTATGAGAAGGGAACGTTAAATTTACCCACAATGCATCATCGGTTGAATTTTAGGCACTCCTAATTCCGGAGAATCCGAAGCCCAGCACACTGCACAGACGTCAGACAGGGTCCAGGGTAATCGGCACTAGCACAATGCTGCATTGTGTTGTTGCCGTAATGCGGTCACCAAGTGGGTCTCGGGCTGGACAAGTGGCAACTTCTTTTTTTTTTTTGGTGCGAAGCGCGAGCTTGGTGAAACCTATACATGAAACGGTAGGTTTCAGGTTTGCCGAAGGAACCTTGACGTTATTTTGTTATCCTTCGCCGGTTTTCTACGTACACGGGGTGCGACTTCCGCCCCCACCGTTTCGCTCTCTTTTGGACGAACGTCATTCTTATTACTTTCAACCACCGAATTACAAGTTAACATGACACACTGAACCGGAAAATGGCACATGTGACCCCTCGTTATGTCCCCGAGGTCATCTCAGGTCATCAATGGTATCTAACAGTTTTTTTTTTCGCTAATAACTTCTAATAGAGGCATGCAATAGCGAGCGAAAGGCCATTTTTTCGAAAGGCCAACATTTTTCGAAACCCGGCACATAATTCAGGAATTTAGGAACCAACAGAGCTACAGCGCCGCGGAAAACGCATTCGATAGCCCTTTTAACCTACTTTCTGGAATATGTCCTCAGATTTGACCTTAGGACAACAGTTTAACTTTGGCCTCCAGAGTCCAGAGGGCAAAAGCTCGAAAAATAGCTGTTTTTACGGACAATGTTTTTTCTTCAATAACTCTTGACTCGATACAGCTACGACATTACTTTTGCCAACATCGTGTTCCTCTCGTCGAGACGCCTCGAATGAACTATAAGTTGACCTTGAAAGGTCAACTTGTTGAAAATGTGACCCAGATCAAGGTCATGACCTGACGAGAAAAAGTGATGTTGCATATCAGTCGATCCGTATCGTCGAGCCAAACACGTCTAAGACCTTTCGCTCGCTATTGCATGCCTATATTAGAAGTTATTAGCAAAAAACTGTTAGATACCATTGATGACCTGAGATGACCTCGGGGACATAACGAGGGGTCACAGGTACCATTTTCCGGTTCAGTGTGTCATGTTATCTTGTAATTCGGTGTTTGAAAGTAATAAGAATGACGTTCGTCCAAAAAAGGCGCCTTTGAATTTTCTCCCGTTGACTTAAAGGTAATGGAGAGGTCGCAAAATTGACCTGACCTTAGGTCACTAATATCAAAATTTCGAGACATACTTTTTGTACATTTGTTTCTCTTCTCAATTTCTTTAAGTTTCAAAGCGATCGGTCACTCGTGACTCGGTGTAGCTATGGCAGGCATTGCAACTTTTTAGGAGGTACTTTTTAGGAGGTGAGGTCACTGACTCACTTGACGTGACCTGGTGACCCGACCTTGAATGACCTTGGTCTAAAATTTCCCCAACATGTGCGGGAAAGATGCATGATGAGGTGGGCCGAAAAGGCGGCGCCCATTTTTGAGATATCGCGAAAAACCGCAGGGGGTATTTGAGTGTTCAACCTCCCCCCTCTCCCCAGCAGGGCGCGGGTTAAAATAATTAATCACGAAGTGTAACCCCGGTTTCTTGTGTTCATATTACTATGACGCTCTAAGCTCCGACATACAAACACAAATCCTGTCCGGCCGTCAAAGCTCCTACGGTAGATAAGCATCGTATCCAGCGCGGCCGACACGATATAGGAGTGCACTCCACCCTACCTACATCACTGTAAACGCAGCTGTAACCACTAACCACCATACACAGTCACACCGGACAAGTGTTCCAAGTCGAGCCCCCGAGCCGAAAATAGCCCCCATCCACCCAGTCCCGGTTGGCACATGGCAGTCTGACAGGCTCCACGACAGACGGTGAATGACCCAAAACCTGAGGGAGGGGGAGGGGGGCTCATGAAAAATGGGTACGGTAGCGAACCCAAGAAGACGGCGTGGTCGGTTTGGTAGAGAATAACATTGGTGCAGACACGACTTGGTTACATATTTACACACACGGCGCGTGTTTTCGACCCATTGCGGTGTATGGCTGCTCGGTTTGCCTGCTAATGCCAAGGACAATCGTACTGAAAGCGTAGGCGTTATCTAACACAATGCACATAATCATCGTTAATCAGACCTTAGGCAGGAGGGACCAATCAGGTGCTGACTGACAATATCCGTGCTGACCCCTCCCCGTTTCCTACCCCACCCGCCCCATGCCGGCATTTGGCAGCGGGCCTCCATCCTCACGTGGTTTGTAACGCAGGGCCAGCCGCGCGCGGGGCAGCCGTCACCAAGCGGCTCGGGCGCGGACGACCTTGAACTTACTCACCCCCACACGGTGGTCCAATTCCTCCTCTCTGTCGCTGTTTCTGCGTTTTCCAGTCGCTGATCTCAGCACTCTTCCACCGCGGCCGCCGCTGCTGCGCCGCCGCCCACTCTCCGCCGCCGCCGGCCCCAGCCCCCTGCCGTCCGTCCGGACTCGACAGAGGGCGCGTCACTGGCGCCCAGCGGCGCGTCCAGGGACAAAAACTGGGGAGGTCGGGTCAGGGGTGGAGGTAAATGTGGTAGGTAGCTACTGAGGGTTTCACTGCTGATTTAGAGGATCAAAGGGTGTTACGTGACACCGCAGAATCTGCACCCATCTTTGTGTGCCCTGAGAGTGCCACTGGCCAAGCTGCCGTGCGCCGCTCGTCGGCAAGCAGGCACGCCGCTTGAGCCCACGGCGTGCTGATTGGGCGGACTGCGCGGCCGGCGATGGGCCTATCGCAGCCCGCCTGGGCCTGACGGGGGGAGGTCAAAGGTCGTCCTGGCCGCCGGCTCACCCAGCGTGACTCACGGTATCAGGGAGGGGTCAGCAAATACGAGAAGAGGTGTGGTGAGGTGCTGACATGGACGGAATTTGACTCTGGCTCAAGTTAACCGGCCCCACCCACTTTTCACCCCGTCTCGCTCATCAGTCTTCATTCACTGCCAACATTGCATGGGGTGTCATGTATTGGGGTGCGAGAGTGTTCGGTCAGCATGGCAGGGAATGACTTGCAGGTTTAGCGACGACTCGCTGGATTAGATGTTCACTGACACTATGATATACTGCAGAGTGCAGAGCTAATCCCTTTCCCCTATGATGCACTAAAAATTGACTATGCGTCGTCCCTCTGATCCCTAGGATATGTCCTCAGTAACATGCCTAGCCACAAATCCTTCTCCTCAACACATCAAACGGTTCTTGCTGAACGGTCACGTTCCACCGACTCGAGTAGCTCTCGTTGGAGCATGTTCCTGTGCGGTGGGGTGATCGTTTGCGGCGCGGGGGTGGGGGCTTATGACTTATCCAATTCGAGACGGGCTCCATGCCTCGGCGGAGCATGACCATGAGGACTGCCGCACCCCTTTTTAGGATATCCTTCCGGTCCGATCTGGCCTAACCCAATGAACAAACTTCCAAACAAACAGACTATGTGCATCGTGCAACGTGCAATGTGCAATGTGCATGCACTATTGTTTAGATTTTAGGTGACTGGTGAACACTGAACACACTTCAGAGAGCAAAATCTTGGGCCGTATGCTAGGTTTGGCATGATTTTAATGAAGTGGGGTCGACTGACAGTGCTGTTTGATCAGCAAATAGTTGTTCTCTTTCAACGCTGACAAACTCGCGTCAGCATGCATATTACATTAGTAACCGAAGGTTTGTTGTCAATAGTTAGGTAAAACACTATTCTTTAGAATTGTGTTTTTCTATTGAAAAACAAATCTGAGTTCCCTGACAACTTGGCAAAAGCTGCCTGAGATCAGTATTAGGTACAGCCCACCGCTAAAGTAATGTAGGGTTTTACCATTCTCAACGGTTGGCTTTGACTGGCGATTGTTTAATGCGGAGTGATCGAAAAGAAGATGTCAATAGCTTAAGTTGCAGCTGCAAAGATGACGATACATATAAGCTACATTCAAAGTTTCATTGTAGTCTGGCTAATCGTTCATAAGCTTCAGAAGCAGAACATGCCCATGACTGAAACCACACATTACTTCTGCTTTGGACTGTACATACATTAGATATTGCGCTGGGCAAGGGACAGAACAGACGGCCTAATCAGTAACCACATTATGCGAGTTTGCTTCTGAGAAGCATCCAGCTTGGAACAGGGAGTATAGGATATTCACGGGAAAGGGGGCTGTTTGTATGTCCTGAATGAAGATATGAAGATGCCAGGGAATCGGGCTGCTACTCGCTTTACATTTTCTTTTGTTTTGCTTGGAGTGAGTTATTTCGGTGCGACAAAACCACTGCACAGCTAGGTATACCCAATATCCTATCATATGTGTTGAGAGGATAGGTTAGAGAGTGGAGACATCGTTTATTGAACTGTACCTATATTCGGATGACCAATTCGGTACACCGCCACGGCAACGACTCCCGGTGGGACAGCTCGCCCTCATGCCCCTCAAACAGCCATCTCGGAGAGGGTATAGATCAAACGACATCTTCCCTCACCATGCACCGGTTGTCTGGTGGGGGTGACCTTCATTTCGGACAATGTTGTGTGAACAATTATATTTTAATTGGCCTGGAGGGACACTGGAGAGCTAGGACGGACGCTTCCCGTTTTGTACGCGATACGCACGCCTCTACGGATGCTGGCGGTACGGCGGATGTTGCAAATGCTCGTAAGTCGGCGTATAGATGTCGCGGCGCACGGTACTGACTGCCGTCCAGCTGGCCACAAACCTGTAGACTGTAGCGGCAAATGCGTGAGATACATTAGACTGTAGCGGCAAATGCGTGAAATACATAACATCGACACTGGCGGATCCAGAAAGGAGGTCTTGGGCGCTGCGGAGCGGAGAGGGGGCATACGCCAAAAAAAAATTCTCCGAATTAAAAAAAAACTCATCGTATTTCGATTTCATACGCATTGTTGCGCAGTTTCAAACAAACTTTTGTTGATAAGTAGCTGTTTTCTTTTTGTTTTATCCTCGGAATACCGCAAATTTTAGTCGATTTCGGGCACTGCGGGGGAGGGGGTGGCCCGAATGCCCCCCTTGATCCGCCAGTGAATATTGAGAAGAGGGGTTGACAACTATCGAATTGCTTTGCTCAGTCGTATATTTTAGTTCCCGTTACCCACAAAGGAAGAGGGCGTCTGAAAGAGGGGTGGCTCTCCAGACTCTCCTGCTCCAACTCGGCTCCTGGGTCACGTAGTGACACGCGGAAGCCGGTAAGCGCTGTTTGATAAGGAAATCTCCAAAGTAATGAAAAAAGCACTTAAGTCATCCAACTATCGTCGATCGGAAAATTTAAGCCCAAAACGGACTTAGCTACCCAGTACCCACCAAGTTTAATCAAAATAACCATGTTTTCATACCAATTTTGGTCAATTAAAACTATTGCCATTTTTTATGTAACTTGGGGGGGGGGAGTTGAGCCAAGGAGAGAGTCACTCTGTGGCGTGGAGTATCCCGCGTATTTTAGATACACGGACGATTTCAAGTAGCCGCTACCAAATAAATACGAGTATATCGGAGCTATTCTCGGTTTTGTCGAAATAAGCTTCCCTGTCTGGTGCAGTGAGGTGGGGGCTGTTGCGAAAGGCTTATGACAAGCAGCTGGTGAATTTGCAGGTCTGCGATCTGCAAGGTGATTTAAAGGGACTATCCCACCTTTAACATGGGGTTTGAGTTGAGATAGCCAACTTTGCGGCGAGGTTCAGAAACCACTATCTATCTAGGTTGCAACCCCCGCGGCCTCTTGGTGTTGAAGAAATTCGTTCCCTTCATTTGAAAATGGGCCTTGTACAAGGCCCTATCTTCAACATGGAGCGACCGTTAGTGTGACGTCAC
Source organism: Amphibalanus amphitrite (assembly GCF_019059575.1). Taxonomy (NCBI): domain Eukaryota; kingdom Metazoa; phylum Arthropoda; class Thecostraca; order Balanomorpha; family Balanidae; genus Amphibalanus; species Amphibalanus amphitrite. The sequence goes on along the minus strand of NW_024882611.1, from coordinate 69,493 downwards.
CTCGTTTAGTCATTCTGATTTAAATGGGTTTGTTCGTTAAAAAATCGCTTAAAACTTGGTCTGAACTTTGTTGTGGTGCCTACAGAGTAAAAAGAATCAGCTTTATGACAGTAATGTGGCCTGGGGAAGGAGGTAATTTTGGGCTGTGACGTCACATATTTGAAAGTTTGTGTTTGGAATATGGGAAGCCTAAGATGTTTAATGAAAAATAAATGCCAGAACCGTGTTCCTGGTCATCCAATCTATAAAGTCGGGCACAATTTAACTGGTTTTAAAAACATTTTAGAAGGTGGGATAGTCCCTTTAACCTTACCATGTATGTGGTCAACAAATTGACAACTATCTAACAAGGTTATTGTTTATTTCTTTGAACATAGATCTTTTGATGATATAATAAACTCCTTGCTATTGGTATATTTACATAAGCGTGACAACGAACTGAGGGAAAATGCCACGTTTTTGAAAAAAACGGAACTTAACCTTTTAGATGGATTTGGTTTTCTATAGCAAATTAACGAACCGCCAACATCAAATAGTGAGGTAGACAGAAGTGTAAAGAATTAAACATGCATACGATTATACCGAAGACCCTGTGCATCAGGAATACATCACATCAGGAATGAAAATCTACACAGTACACATGCCTGATGTTCAACTTAAGATATGCGTGATTTAAGGTAACCGTTTCTGTCAATGCATAACAATAATTTAAATATATGTATGTCGGCTTCCGCCTAATTGTACGGCCCAAGCATTCTTGAGGCAACAGGTTAGTATTTTACTATGGTCGGCACAATTAACGACAAAGCTCAGCAATTGTAATATCATGGCCAGATTCCAGCATGGATAAGCAGAGCGTGATATTCAGATTCTTATGCAATCAAGATTAAAAATGGACGCACTTAAATCATTTACCAGTTCAGGTAGCGCTGTCACTGGTTATATTTTTAATTGCAATAAAGCATCCGCTTTGTTCAACCACACAGCTTGACAATGAGTCAGCAGTTATGCAAGTCTTGCATTGCTGATTTGCATTTATCAATAATTGCTTATAGCCTATACATGAATAAGAATAGGTACAGTGGATCTAGTAAGGATCTCCAGACGTTACTAGATGGCGTTGAGCCTCAGTCGAGTCCACGTCAAATTCAAGGGGAGGTCAGTACCGAGCTGGGCCCGATGGGGAGGTGGGCGGGGGGGGGGGCGAGGTCACGGTGCGGGTGACCTGTCAAACAGCCCCGGCGCGGTGGGGCACTGCCGCAGGGCGTATTTTAAGGGATTTTCACTGGGTCGGCAATCACAATTAGGGGCGGCATTTTGCACTCATAGGGGCGGCACTTGGCATCTGAGGGGGCGGCATACCTGCTGATATTTAATGACCAAAAAAGACACGTTCGACGGTTCTTTTATAACTCTTCCTAAGTAATGATTTCAGATTCAACCTAAGCTCAGCGGTATTACGTTTATTTTTCCGGGATATAGTATTTCTCTCATCATAATGCGATAAATGAACTATAATTTGACCTAACAAAAAATAATTTTAAAATTTTACCTGAGGTAAACATGTTACATACCAGTCGATTCGTATCGTCAAGCTTAAAATATTCACGGCGTTTTATGGCTCTATCTAGAACAGTGGTCGGCAGGTCGCACGAGTGTGCCCACTTTATGGGCGCTGGACGGGGCCATTACCCCCACTTGTCATACCCCATTGCTTACACAGCAAGGGTCGCTGATATTCGGCCATATCCTTTGACGCCTCTATTTTTCTGCATAGGTATAAATAAAATGCAACACAATTAACTCTCTTTTTTATGGAGAGGGAGAGCGTGTGGAGTAAGGATTAACTCATACATTTTTTATTTATTAGTTACTCGCGTAATGAACAGCGTATTGCAACGATACGTTCATCCCTCCCCCCCCCCCCCAGGTTAATGAATGTTATACCTACCTACTCAAACATTTTCGTGACCCCAGTGACATTGTCATTGAGTCAAGCGAAGACAATGCGGGGAGTCCGGTGCTCTACCAACTGAGCCACGGAACAGGCAAATGCTCACCATAGATATACCGACTGAACGATCCCTTTATAACTTCAGCGATTGATAAGACAAACAGTGTGTAACTGTATATATATATAACCCTCGCCGGCACAGGCCATTTTGAGTCCTTCGACGGCACAACGTTGGTTGGTACGACCCCCCCCCCCTCGCGTTTGGCCCCTGATGGAGCTAGAGCTTCGCAGAAAAAAAACGAGCGTGTTGCCCGTCACGAGAGGAAGCCAATGATACCCAATTTCAAGGTCCTAGGTCATCGGTTGACCTTCCAGGTCAGGTCAATGACCCAAAAATCGGGAATATCGGGACCTGTTTGAAAGTCGTAAATTGTGGCTGCTAAGGGGTTTTCCGGGGTGCTGATCACAAATATCGTGTTAGTTTTGATCACAGATGATGTCGTTAAGCGTTTAGACCAGGTCGGGTCAGGTCAGGTCAGGTCAGGTCAGGTCAGGTCAACCGGTGGGGGTCGTACCGGGTATTCGTAGTACCTGTCATCCGCCTCTGACAGCTTCGTAACATGTTACGAAGGCACCAAAACTACTTCGGAAATATTTAAATGGTTGCTAAATTCGAATTCAGCTCCAAAAACTAGCCTAGAAACATGTAAAACTCGAAAAAGTGAACCGAGGTCACCAAAGGTCAATGACCTGACCTGACCTTCAGGTGACCTTGACACCCACCCTAATGCATGGGAGCAACATCAAATCACATGTTTGAACGTTTGAAACCACGAAAAGCTTGCAATCGCGCGGTTAATGCGAGCCGACATACGCCGAATCTTGATTTCGGCCAAACATGGTCACGGAAAAGAGGTCACAGGTGAAAGGTCATTGAAGTCAGGGTCATAAAATTTGCAGGGTAGATGTAAAATTGATCAATTCGAGGGTACTGAAAGTTTCGTTGCGATCGGCCGCTTTTTACGCGAGTTATTCGCGATAAACCTTAGGGGGTTGCATCAACCGGCGAGGGTTAAATGTAAGTCTCGAAATTGCGATGTCTCTGACCAAATGTAAGGACAATTTTGCGACCCTTCCATTAGGTAAAAGGAAATGGGAGAAAATCAGGGCATGTGCCTCTTTTTATAGGTAGACAAATGTCAAAGTTAACGAATTTAACCCTAGAACGCCTAGGGGGGTTGTATCAACCCCCCCCCCCTGAGGTTTTTTCGAAGTGCACGCTAAACGGCTTGTCGTAGCGGGCTGAAATTTTCAATACCCTCTGGGGCAACCTTTGCGCATCTTTTGCCGAAAAAAATTGATCGGGTCATGTCAGGTCACGGAGTTATGACGTCATAAGAGGTACAGCCTCCGGCCGACAGTTACCAAACGTGTGCGCCGAATCCCTAGGTTTTCTGCCGGTGATACCCACATTGTTTGATGGATCATGATGAAACTTCCCATGCATGTTGGGGCAAGCATTGGCTATCGTGTGGTGCAAGAAAATTGACCGGGTCAGGTCAGGTCACGGAGCTATGACGTCACAAGAGGAACAGCGTCCGGTACTATTTTTGAAAAGCGCCCGAACCACTATTTTGCTAATTCTTGTCACCTCAATGGGAATATGCAGCAATATTAGCTTCTATAGGGAGCAAATGGACCTCCCAAATCCAAAAATACAATCAGATTTTAAAAATTTAAATTTTGATTTTTCGAATTTCTGCCGCCGACTGTGACCTTGCCGACTTCCGGCGCTCCCAACGCGCCATTTTTAGAGCTAGGGAAACGAAATACATACCAAACGATAGAGAATTGATCAAGGAACACGATAGTGAAGGTTTCAAGTCGATATCTTCCACCGTTTTGCCGCAATCGCCGCGGAAAGTTGAAAAAGTTTGATTTTTTCGGAAAATTTGACCTTTGACCGGTCATAAGTAGGTCAAATTATGACCTAGGACCAAAAAATATACCACCAATCGCGAGATATCGTTGAGAGCAATCCGTTGGTTTTTTTCGCTAAGCTCTACGACCTTCCGTTTCGAAACGCCAGGGGGGGGGGTCGTAACAACCCCCCCCCCCTGGTCGTTCGTGTTATGAGAAATGGCCTGGTCGTGCGAGGGTTGAACATCAGAAAACAATTAAAAATGACACACTTAAACAGAAAATTGCCACCCACGACCCCTCGTTATGTCCTTGAGGTCATATCAGGTCATGGTAGGCCTCCAGCAGTTTTTTTTTCCAATAACTTCTGATAGAGACATGCGACATGCCTGAGCGATGAAAACACCTTACATAGATGATTTCAGTTTGACGATACAAATCGACTGATATGCAACATGACCTTTACCAGCCAGGTCATGACCTGGACCTGAGCTCAAATTTCCCAAATGACGTTTGAATGTCAAATTATAGTTCATTCGACGCATCTCGACGAGAGGAGCACAGTACTGAAAAAAAAACAATGTCATAACTTTCGTGAGTCAATAATTATTACAGTAAAAAGGTTCTTCATTAACCCATTTATGCCCAGGAATATTGACCATCATGAAAATCGACGAAATCAAAATATGTTATGCTCCTACCAGGGCCTTGTATGGAATCGAAAATAGTTTTTGCCTGCAGCAAAAGTTTCTCGAGAAAAACGTAAAAAACATGCGTTGCGAAATCGCAACGAAGGGCACACCGGGCGCCATCAGCGTTGCGAAAACGCAACGACGGGCACATCAGACGGACATAAAGTACACTGAACTGCCGTATATGCTAATATATTTTGACAAAACATCAATCAACTGTTGACAACTATTGCTTGAAAATGCGGAACCCACATCCGTCATGCTCTATAACCCGCCTAAGAGCCTCAGTGAGGAAGCATAACTTCATGATTCGCGAACGGGGAGATGGCAACACGGTCATTATCAACCATTTACGTTGTCCATTGCTGTTCATTTAAAGTTGTGGTCGACACGTATCCAGGGTGATGCTTTCTTTTTGGAAGCTAGACAGATCCATTACCTCCACCTATCAGACCCTGCACAGTGCACACTTAATACAATTAAACGGAGGATTGGGAGTAAACCAGTGCCTCTCGCATGCGCGTATATCCGCAATCATTTTTAACCACCCTCCTAGGAGTAAAGTTAAATTCCATTGCAGGTTAGTCGTACCCACTCTCAGCAAAAAGAAAAAAGGACCGATCCGGCTCTAACAAATTACCCGCGTAAGGCGTAGCGCATCACAACAAATTGACTCCCAGTTTATCATGTTTACACCTAATCCAAAATTTTCATGGCCCCACTCTCAGCGACCTTCACGTGTAACCTCTTTCTCGAGACAATGCCAGGACAGAATGGTGATTCGACGTCAATCCGTCCTTTCCATCTTCAGGATAGTTGAATCCTCCTCCACGCCTCATCCCCCTGTTCCGGGCTGGACCGGCAACGTATATCGCAATCGGGCAGCTCACATAGGAGCGCGCCTGTAGCCGGGTGCAGTGAGTGCTTGGGAGGGGGGAAGGGGGTGGGTCATGGGTGGCGGCTGCCCACTGGCTGGGCTCAGTCTCCAGTCTACGATTGACCGTGTCCGGTCAGACAAATGTCTCCCCTAATTCCAATAATCCTGCTAGCTCTAAAAATGGTCTGATTAGATAAAAAGCCTATCAAAGTAAGAAAACAGGCGTATACTCCACATCAAGCAGCTTATGAATCTATGCGAGTTATGAATCCTAAAAATTATTATTTTCCCATGGGTCCGCCCTCATTACCCCTGCCGAAGGGCTCAGCTACCCTCAGAGGGGGCCTATCCCACTATTTGCCGACCCTCAGTTATCTTTTCTAACGTAAATGCTGGAGTCAGCAGATTCTATCCAGAGAATGGCGATGCCTATCTGTCGCCTGATACCAGAATACATCCCCGTTATTCATTATTTATGCACAATGTACATAGTAGATCCAATTTCCAAAGGACCTCATTATCTCTCAGCTCCGTTAGCATCGCCGACCGTTTGATGCATGGGTCCTTTTCCTACCATGCGATTTTCAGATGCATGGGAACACATTGCTTAGTGAACGAACAGCCCGAGGCCGAAAATCTGCGAGAGAAAAAGAAAGGAGTGTTTGTGGCTGTTTGAGCCAGCAAATATGAAATGTGTCGCAACATTTTACGTGCGAACGCACCTTGCACTAAACATACCTATATACGTCCCTCATGGCATAGGCGGCGGAGCGGGGGGAGGGGGCAACGGGGCACCGTGCCCCCCTTGATTTTGCCATTTTAACATTATCCCGATAGGCGTTGCATGGAAATGGAAATGGAAAGAATGAGACCAAAAGTCAGCAGTGCTCCCCCCTTAATTGAAGATGTTCCGCCGCTACAGCCTCATGGCTACAAAATGAGAGAGAGAGAAAGAAAGAGAGAGAGAGAGAGAGAGAGAGAGAGAGAGGGAGAGAGTTGGGGAACGAGGAGGAGAGGGAGGAAGATGGGGGAGAGAAAGAGAGAACCCACAGCGTATCACGAGTGAAGTCTACTGTTGATATTCATACTTCCGCTACCCTGCCAATGTGCCCATCGTTGCGTTTTCGCAACACCGCTGTCTTTCCGATGTGCCCTTCGTTGCGTTCCCGCAACGCGACCGTAGTCATATTTGAAAATAGTCACAAACCCTTTTTGTAGCATTATTTCTTAACAAAATGCATATCTACGCTATTGTAGGGACTCTGCAGAATATGTTTACACAATTTTCATTACGATATTATTAAGCACTTAGCCTACTTATCTTGGTTTTCGTGACGTCATCACTCACAAAACCTTCGACTTCCCTCTGGGAGCTCTAGGCAGTAACTTACCGGCCGCACAGACTTGTAACTGCGTAGTATCATGCGCACAACCATGCTACACACGCTGAAACTTGTCTCATCGGTTAGTCTCTTTTACACACTTCTCAAGCTTCGATCACGTCGGCGCTTGCTTGCGTTGCGAAAACGCAACGAAGGGCGTAAATGGGTTAAAACAGCTCAGTAGAGGGGCGCAGGTCCCCTGCGCCCCTCACTGTCCCCTCCAACCCTCCCCGGCCCGGCACGGGTTAAACAAGTTGTGCTCTGTAGGTTAAGCCGTTGATTTTAGGTCAAGTCTGAGGACTTCATAGGAACGTTGAAGAGCTATCGAATGCGCTTTTTCGCGGTGCTGTAGTTCTATTCTTCCCCGAGTTATGCGCCAGTTTGTCAATAAATGTTGAAACAGACAACATTTCACCCACATTTTACCTTTGATGACCTCTGGTCACCTGATATTTGACATTTGACTTGACCTAACCAAAGCACGGTTAACCAACTAACCCAAGCACGGTTTTTGACACTCTTTCGAATACCGCTTACCGCGTGTCGCTACGTGGCCTAAGTAGCCAAGTTATAGGGGTCGGGAGGGGGGTTTAAACAAACTCAGCCCGGCGCCGGTCAAGGGAAGGCACTATCATTTGGGGGCGCTGCAGATATGCTAAGGGACGACAGCATCATTTTGATTTTTGAGGCGCGCCACCAATTCTTTTTAGGGCCACCGACACTGTGAGGAGCGCAATTATGTCTTTGAGCGTTGCGGGGTGGCACCATTACATTGAAGGGCGCCATGTGAGCAGTGATGTGGGGCAAAATGACAATGAGGAGCGCCTCCGATACTTTAAGAAGAAAGAGACGCCAACATTACTCGGGGGGGGGGGGGGCAACATCACTTTTATTTTGAGGACGCCACCCACATTGTAAGGGGCGGCACTGTAACTTTAAGGACCGCCATGGATACTTTAAGGGGCGGCTCCATCATATGGAGGGGTGCTACAGATCGTTAACCCGCGCCCCACTGGGGGGGGGGGGCTATTTATAGCCCCCCTCCCGTTTTTCTGCAATAACTTCCAAACCGCTTGACAGATCGACGCCAAACTTTCAGTACCTTCGGCTGCATCAATTTGACACCTTGTGTCAAACTTTGAACTTCGTAGCTACCATAGGTCGGCCGGAAATGACGTCAGAGTGACGTCATGTTCGTCCGATTTCGACGCAAAACATTGAACCACGGCAATCGCTCCCAAGAGCTCAGTTTTTAAGCTAGATCCAATTTTTTTGCATGAAAGGACTCAGGATTGACCGCGCTATCAAACTGCCATCTCGAATTTTCAAAATTTTGAAAATTTCGAAAAGTTTATATAATAATATTCAAAATTTATATTTTTATATTTTTTCAAAAAGTTTTTGACTTTTCGAAAAAACCGGAATATATGTGACAGAACGCATGATTATGACTAACTCTAGCAAGTTTTAGCAAAATATCTTCAAAAATGGCCAAGTTATACGCATTATTGCAAAAAATTCACAATTATTAATTTTTTAAATCAATTTTTAAGTACGTATTTGGCATCGTACACCAATATAAATGGCACTATCGTGTTCCTGAGCTCAAACTGCATCCAATAGACACCTTTTTTGTTGAAAAATTTCAACTTCAAAATTTGACCTTTTTTGACCTGAAAGTGACCTGACCTAAGCTAAATTCGACTCAAAATGACCTCGAATGACACAGACGACATCAAATTCGAAATCTATGGCCTAAATGGACCATAAAACATGTGTCACGAGACCGATGCATGATATAATATTTTCGTGACCTGTGATGACCTGACCCTGACCTGAAAATCAAAGTACAAGTTTGGTACCCTCAAGGTATCTAGAGCATCTGTTCACGAGTGTGGAAACCAAAAATGAGCCTGATCTGACTTGTTAGACGGCGGCCAGAGCCCAAAATGTGAACAAGCCAAAGTACTAATAATTTTTACTTTGACCTGACCTGTGACGTCATCGGTGACCTCGAGGTCAATGAAATTAGGTTTTGCTCGACAGTTTTCCGGGGCTATCAGACGCCGTTTGAATTTTGACGATCGGCCCAGTAGTTTCGGAGTTAGGAAGGGGGGGCTATGAATAGCCCCCCCCCCCCAGTAGGGCGTGTTATACACAGACCCCAGTGGGGCGCGGGTTAATGGGCGGCAATAGGTATGATATTTAGGGACTCCGATACTTCGAAGGGCGCCACCGTTTGTTTGAGGGTGACATCATCACTTTGAGGGCCACCACCGATACTGTTCGGGACGCCACCGACACTATAAGGGGCGCCACCGACACTGCCAGGAGCACTTTGACCGGCGTTTCTATCACATATGGGCGCCGTGAGCACATTGGGAGGCGGCACCATGACGTGGAGGGGCGTTACGGAAGGTTTGAGGGGCGGCAACATGACATTGAGGAGCGCCTCCGACACTTCGAGGGACACCAGCATTTCTTTGAGAGGCGGCACCTTGACTTTTGAGGAGACACCACCGACACTGTAAGGGGCGGCACCATCACTTTGAGGGGCGCCACGGATGGTTTGAGAAGCGGCACCATTATGTATATGGAGGGGCGCTACAGAAAGTTAGAGGGCGGCAACATTGTATTGATGAGTTCCTCCAAAACTTTGAAGGGCGCCACTGACACTGTAAGGGGCGGCACCAGCACTTTTAGGGGCGGCAGCATCATTTTGAGGGGTGCCACCGACTCGTTGACAGGAGACACCATCACATTTAGGGGCGCCACTGGCACTTTGAGGGAGGCACCATCACATTGAGGGGCGCCACCGATACTGAAAGGGGCGGCATCATCTTCTTGAGGGGCGGCATTATCTGCTTGAGGGGCAGCTCCATCACAATGAGGGGCTATGTGGATACCTAGAGGGGCGGCACCATTATATTGGTGGGTTCCTCTGACACTTCGAAGGGCGTCACTGACACTATAAGGGGCGGCACTAACACTTTAAGGGGCGGCAGCATCATTTTGAGGGGCGCCACCAACTCGTTGGCGGGCAGCACCATCACATTCAGGGGCGGCATCATCTGCTTGAGGGGCGGCTCCATCACAATGAGGGGCTATGTGGATATCTAGAGGGGCGGCACCATTATATTGGTGGGTTCCTCCGACACTTCGAAGGGCGTCACTGACACTATAAGGGGCGGCGCCAACACTTTAGGGGGCGGCAGCATCATTTTGAGGGGCGCCATCGACTCGTTGGCGGGCAGCACCATCACATTCAGGGGCGCCACCGGCACTTTGAGGGCGGCACCATCACATTGAGGGGCGCCACCGATACTGAAAGGGGCGGCATCATCTTCTTGAGGGGCGGTATCATCACATTGAGGGGCTCCACAGATGCTTAGAAGGGCGGCACCATTACATTGAGTGGGACTACTAACAGATTTAGGGGCGGCACTGTCACATTGAGTTGTGGGATCATCACTTTCTTTAGACGGCTGCTTCACTTTAAGAGGCGGCATTATCATTTCGGAGGGCAGCAGCCTCACTATGAATGACGGCACCTAGCCTGCATGTGCGTGCTGCATCCTAGAGGGGGCGGCAACTGGGTCGGCAAACGGCTGTCACTGGGTCGGCATTCTCCGTGACTGGGTCGGCAATTGCCGACCCAGTTAACATGTTAAAATACGCCCTGCACTGCCGCAGGCAAATGGCGCACTCCCGTGTTGTTCTATATCGCGGTGGTGGGCCGGGCAGCTTGGCTGCTTGGAAGGAAAGGATAATGAGGCATGAGTTTGCTGTGGCCGGTTCATCTACTGTCAACTATGATGAACCCAAAGTAATGCAAATATGATGTTGGTAATGCAGCTGGCAATGGAATGCTAGCGAATGCTCCGAGCGCCCGGTAGCTAGGGATTAAGATTATTTATCTGCTGAAATTTTCATTGAATATAATTCGAGCACTATCGTATCGTTCGCCAGTTTTTTTTACCGCGGCTGGCGTTTCTTGCGTAGAGCGCCCTTGGGCAAATCATTATTTTACTGTATGCCTGGCCTATTCAAATACATTAGCCTGAGGGGTGTGGTAATAACTGGTGTAAGCAAAGTGACCACGGTCAAAAACGAATTACCAAGTCAACATTTTGGGATGTCCTCGTTCAAAAAACGGCTAAGAGCTTCGGTCTAGACAATTATTTTATCGTTGGCATACAGTAAAATACATACCAAACTCGGCCGGTGATAAATTTTCAAGACCTCAGTCCTTACTGATTTTTGAACTCGGCCTTCGGCCTCGTTCAAAAATTCAGTAAGGACCTCGGTCTTGAAAATTTATTTACACCGGCCTCGTTCAGTATTATATAACGCAGGTGATTTATTTTTTGCTGGTAATATTTCAAATCAAGTCGCTGAGAGAAGATGAGGAAAAGCGGACGAATGCCACATTTTGTGCATTAAGTCTCGATTAAAAAAGCTTAAAGTTATTATACGTGTAAGCTAAAAAACAATAAGATCGGTAAATAAGAATATTTGACCCGAAATTGGCCTCTGTTTTATCTGACCATGATTGCGTGTAAGACACCGGTCCAACCGGGTTCAACGCGACCCAAAATGATTCGGCTCCCCCTTTTTTAATATAAATTTGGCCCGAACCTTTTGAATGAAAGGAATCACAAGGAAAGAGTCCCCGCTAAGCTGAGCTTGTTGCGTTGACCCTGCCCTCTACCCTCCGATCAAGCAATTCCTGGTCTATGGCAGAATTAGTCCAAATTTTAACATGCGCACGTAGCCGCGCACGGTCGGTCCCCTCACTGACTTCGCCTGGCAGCGGCCTGCCACCAACCACAACCATACCCGTCAGGAGCTCAAAAACGTCAAGCACACGTCGCGTTTCGAACCCGGACTTTTGCACCCGGGACGTGCGCTATCACCACACGGAGTCCAACGCCCTAACGACCGAGCTACCGGGACGGACATTTACCTAGGGGTTTCGCCTCGTGACATTGACAAACGTCAGACACTTTGGCCGAACTTTAGCCGTAGCACTGAGCAGGCTGCGCAGGCCGATAGCTGCTCGTGGCGTTGAGGTTGGGTAACCTGTGGGCTGAACGCGATGTCGTGAGTTCGAGCCCCACTCCCGGGTCTGGTTTTATCTGGACACGAACCAAAATCTTTCCTTCTACTGCAACACAGACAAGCACGATGATATCTTTCACCAACATCTTTCCCCAATATCCTCTAAAAAAAAAAGTCAAAATTATCGCTTATAAATGTTTAGCTAAGTTTCATTTTTAAAGAAAATATTTTTGGTCATTTTTCTGGAGCCATTTCAACTCTTTCTTTTCGGATTCTTTTCGACCCGATAAAACCCACCAAAACTGAACGTGCCAAATGAAAAAATACCCATCTCAAATAACAGTTTAGAAAGGCCTAAGACATCATGCAACTATCGACTGAATAGTTGCATGCTATTAATCCGTCCTAGATTTCAATTATCATTGTTCAAGATTTTCGCTGGAACTGGCGCTGCCTCTCGCTTGTCCGTTTGTTTGAGATAATGATTCCCTTCAGTCGCATTCTTGCTGGTTCCACATGAACAGGATACCACCATACCGGAGTGAACGCACCCGCAACCATCATCCCCTCCCCTCAGCCTCGGCGCAGTGGCGGGCAGGCCCTGGGCGGCCCACTCCCGGCGCTACGCACGCCCCATGCGCCGTGATACCGCGTCACTCCCCCTCCCACCTTCCCCCACAATGACCGGTGACCTCACTTCCCTCGGGATTTGGACTCGCCCTACCCCGACCGTAGCGCCACGTGGTGGCTCTGGAGATCTTAAATAGACCCACTGTACAGTGCTCAGATATTTACGTTCATTTTACGATCAGCGCCATGCATTTTGAGTATTTGCTTGTTTGTTTGTTTTTTGTAACGGTGTAACGGACTGGTTCGTGTTTAGAGTAGGTATTTGAGCCACTATGTACTCGTAAGTACCACCGCCGCCCATGTAAAGATAATCATCTGAAGAGGAACCACCAAATATTTATTTTAGGTCCTTTCATATGGTTTGAAAAAGTGTTAACAATAGTCATCGATTGATTCAATCACTTCAAGCCAACACTTATTAGATTAACAGTGATGCATTACATACTAGTGATGTCAATTACGGAAAATCGGAATACCGATACTGCAAACCAAATACCAACCAAAACCACGGGAAAATACCGAAACCAAACGAACTTGGGAAACTGAGGGAAATACCAACTTTTTACCGATTTCTTAGCCTCTTATACATAAGTGAGGGCTTATGATACCAACAAAATACCAAACACATTACGATTGCAATACCAAATACCAAGTTGGTATCGGTTTGGTATCGGTATACCAAAAAGTTGGTATCCGATTGACATCTCTATTACATACATCTCATACAATTGTGGGATTGATTATAATAAACCCAGTTGAGTACATGTATTGCTAAAAACACGCCCATGTTATGATGTTAGTGATCACATGTTGAATGCCTAATGCCATCACAACCTTCTGCTGCATCTTAAAAACAGCCAATTCTCTTGCAGCATCCTTAGCACAACTACAACATGCTAAAATTGTCGATAGTTAGCACTTAGCACACACGCAGCTCGCTGCAGGAACAACTCAAAGTCTAGCACCAGTCCAGCGGAAATGACGACTGCAACTAGTCGAGCTTGAGTGACGTGCGTTTTCAGCCGCCACATTTAGCCAGCTCCAGACGTGGGCCCAATCGCCTCTGGAATTTTGCGCTGCTGCCGGAGCCGGACCGGCACTCAGAGCCGCGTGTTGTCTCGGATCCAGTCTGTGAACTCTGCGAAAACAGACGGCGGGGGAGTTAGTTCTGTGTGAGAGGTGATCAACGGCAAGGTCGTTCCAACGACAGACGAAGAGAGTCGGGCGGCCGATAACGCACTTGAGCGCCTCTAGCAGCTATAATGCTGGGAACTTCCCATTGTGACCGGTCAAATATACAACAAGCTATACTGTAATTCAGCCTTGAACATCATGCTTTTTCTGAGTCACATACAGAGGTCTAGGTCTATGTTATAAGCGGCGAAAAGATGAGCAAGTACAATTTTTTTTTTAGACGAGACTATTTAAAACCACCTGATATTTGCTAGCTTCTCAGCATCTCATCCACAGATTCGTGAACAAAGTTGCCGAAGGCAAGGCATTAGAGTCGTCAGAGACTCTCGACTAGAATTGGTGTAGGGACGCGCCGAAAAGTGTTGTATCTGTTGCATCGAAGTGTTGTAGAAGTGTACCAATGTATAGACTTGCGAGCCACTCACCGGACACTCTGACGTAGACTCCCGGGTAGCCGGGCAGCGCACAGCCTTTGCCGAAACTGACCACACCGGCCAGCGTGTAGACCTCATCAGCACTGACGACCGCCATCGGACCGCCGCTGTCACCCTGCCGGCGCAGAGAGGAAACGTGCGTCAGAACTGTTCACAGAGAGGAAACGAGTCAGAAATCAGGACACCGAGTAGCCCTGTCCCCTGCCGTCAGAGATGGGCCAACGCTCGCTAAGTCGGTAGGACAATGGCTAGGACAATGTTAAATAGAAGTTCGAAGGTTAAACGGAGTTAAGGAGTAACGAACAGTGCTTTTACGAAGCCGTAGAAGTGTTACGTGAAGTCAGCAATTAAACAAGCTTCACATGCTTCCTCAATCCTCACATTTATTTAGCCTATATCGTTTGACGTTTACTTTACGTCTGATGATGACAACGTGTCCGGTACTCGGTCATACCTGGCAGCTGTCCTTGCCGCCGTCCGGGTAGCCGGCGCACACCATCCTCCTCGTGATGCCGATCCGATCCTTAGCGTAGTTCTCCTGGCACTGGTTGTTGCTCAGTACGGGCACCTTGACGTACTGCACAGTGGCAGGTCCCTCGAAAAAGGTGGAGTCGAGCAGCCCCCAGCCGGCCAGGATCGCCGAGCGGGCCGTGTAGCAGTTGTTCTCGGAGCGACACGTCTTTCTCGGGAGACAGATTGGGCGAACCCAGCCCCTCTCGTCGGCGATCATTGATCGGAGTGACCGGGTCAACCTGTTGACAGAGGACATAGTTGCTCATACTGCCATCAACAGAGTTACCTGTCGGTAGCAACGGTACCCGACAAACGTCGACCTGTCCATTCTGGTCTTTAAGCAATTATAGCACAGACCACATATAAGTAACTACAGTAGGCAATCGGCAGCATCAGCAGCATGCGAAGCATGAGACCGTCGTTGCCGCTGAGGTCTTCATGATCTTGTTGATTGCTAGCAGTCAAGCTATCGGTGTTTAGCTACTCCATGGACTATGGCTTGCCCATGGGCCGATCGGTAGTTACTCACTCTATTATGGCAATATCTCGATCCTGAGTCGCCCTGTTGTACTTCTCGTGTATTTTGATGTTCTTGACATTGAAGATCTTCTCCGTCGGGTCGTCCCTGCGCTTATGTTTCGCCACTGCAATGGCCAATCCTGTGGGTTTGCGTCTGGAAGGAAGTAAGCAATAACATTTAATCTCGCTTTCTTAACTTCTATAGGAAGTTGTCAAGCTAGAGGAGCTTTGTCAACTTTGTCGAGCTAGAGGAGTAAATTGAAAAGTGACCCATGCACTTGCAGCATGACAATACGAGAAATGAACATGATTGTTCTCATTCATTGCATTGTATTTCCTCCAAGTCGAATTTGCCAACAACCAACTTACCTATCCACACAGTGCGCTGCTGTCAGAATGAATCGCTCGTTGATGATGGTGCCTCCACAGAACTGCTTCTTTCTTTTACGGGTCTGCAAGGCAACCTGAGAAACCACACAGGGCATGTTAAATTGTTCAGCCGCACATCAGGGCCAGGGCCACGACTCATCTTCACTGTTTGCTGTATGGCATGGGCTTGGAATAATTTCCTTGTAGCTAAAAAAGAAAAGTGTTTAAATGAATAATTTATGAATAAATGAATAATTTAAACATGTCAAAAAGAAAGAGGCTAACAAAAAAGAAACACTGTGCATATGGTAAAGTTTATAGTTTCGTCATTTAGAAAGAAGTGGTTGAACATAATCAACGGCAAAACAGTACGGCTACATCTAGTCATACCCAATACCCTATTCTTATTATACCCTATACCCTATTATTATACCCTATTCTTCGTATACCGACCGGTGAGCTCGAATAGATTCTGATAAGCCACTCATGTCCACCCAGAAAACTGACCAAAGAAGGCTCTGTCCATGAACATGAAGTTCCGGATTCCCCTCCTTTAGCTCCGTTTGCCCCATCTTTTTAACGTCTCCGCACTCACGAGCCAGGGGAAGGCGTGTGCGGGCGGCTCGGTACCCCCGACAATCCTGGTGCTGAACTTGGTCTTCCCGCACTCGGCGTAGTTGAGGTCGACCTTCTTCAGGTCGGCCGGGAACTCCTCGACCTCCTCCTCTGCCGTCTCGGCCTCCTCCGTGGCGTCCACCGGCCCGGCGCGGACCGTGCACTGCAGACGACCGCTGTCCTGTCGGTCCGAGCGCAGCTCCACCAGCATCGCGCTGGCCGCGTACACCTCGATCCGGAAGTCGTAGCTGTGGAAGGTGAAGTTTTCGCCGCCCTCGGGATGCACCCGCACCGTGTCACCGAGACCCAGGTCGACGACGCCACAGCTGAGGCGCAGCGGTCCGCCGCCCTCGGCTGCCTGTGGACACCGACAGAGGGGGGAAATAGGTTGATGTCAGACACTGGTGTTAAACACTGGTGTCAGGCCGGTAGCATTCTCCAGTTGGATCTAGCTACCGGGCAACAACTGCATGCTGTAAGAGCAGAAGCAACTATCGTTTTCTAAGAAGTTGTTTCTAACATTTTTTTTTGTTCTGGACGAAAATGCTCGAAAAAAAATTGACCGACAACCATCAAACGCTACGTGGTGCCTAGTGGCTGGGTAAGTGTATGGTTCAAACTCACCAGGAACTGCCATGTGTTCCAAACGTAGCGTGGGTATTCGTCCGGAAACTCTGGTGAAGCGAACTTTGCTTTGACACCGTCCGCCAGTCTGAACTTCCCGAAGTCGGCCACTGATGAACATGCATCAAGGTGTTGGTTATTATGAACAAGTACGTCTAAATGGATATCTAGAGCAACTTTATTTTTGAATGCATTCAATGTAAGCATTGGTTGCGCAACATGTGTTGCATAGCAGCACAAGAAATCCGTAAATAACGTTACTTTGCGAACTATAGGCTCTAAAAGCGGGTTTTCTGAGACCAAAAGGCAATAGACGTTTCTTGGCTCAACTTTCTATGTGTCTGAACATGTAAAGCATGTCAAATTTCCAAGCGGACATAAGCCAAAAAGCAGCACCCTAACGGCCAACCTATGGAATTCAAGTGAGAGCGAAAGGCTGCTGGGAGTCCTGCACGCTACTGTCCTGGTAGAGAGACGGGTCTACTCACAATCAGTGTCTTTGTCCACCTGGACGACGGGCATGGTGGCCAGCTTGGCCGGGGTGACCCACAGCTTGGTCTCACTGGGAGGTGGCGGCGGCTCGCGACCCACGAAACCCTCCTCGTCCTCCGCGTTCTCCTCCGTCTCCGGCGCCGGCAGGTCGGGCTTCCAGTCCTCCGGGATGGCCCGAGTGGCAGTTTCCTCCTCGCCGGGGCTCTCAGTGACCTCCTCCTCCTCAGGAGACACGGAGGAAGGGGTGACTTCATCCTGAGGAGTGTGGGGAGACGTGGAGGAGGGAGTATCCAAATCCAGAGGACTGTGTGAAGGTGCCTTCATATAATAACCGTCCGCGGACGGCGTAGCATCCTTATGGGCTTCAGCACTCAAAATAAGCGCGTCTTCGCTATGGAAGTTTTCACCGGACGACGGTGGAGATTCACTCTGAGAGGACTCCCCTTGGACGTCCTCTCCTTGACCAGAGAACTCAGCCATGTCCAGGTCCTCGGCTAGCAGAGAATCTCGAACGAGCGGTGACGCGCGCCTCTCGAACTCATCATCGGGGATCACCGGCCTCAGCCAGGAGATGGGGACTCGCTCGGTGAACCCCGGCCCTTCTTCCTCTTCCTCCTCTGTCTCATTCTTTGGAGTTGTGCTGCTCTCCCTCAGCTGCACCTGGGGCTCCTGCTCCTTCAGGGACGCTGTGTCTGCGACCTCCTCTCTCGGTGCTGCCTCACATCCGATCTGAAATGAAATGGATTCGGTCAGAGTGGGGTTAGTAACTTTTTGTGATTACGCTATCGCGCGCCCAGCCGATCTCGAGATCTGGAAGCGGCACCCTGCACGTGCGCACGTGCCAACTGGGTCCCGACCGACTTTTGCACGGCACCCTACTAACCTAACCCCAATCGTGTATCAAATTTGAGCACAATCGGTTCAGCCGCTCTCGAGATTTAGAATCGAACCCTGCACGTGCGCACGTGCAGCAGCACCCCAACTGTGGCACATGGAAATACATTGCCTAGTGGGTGCCTCTGCCTACCTACCTGCCAAATTTCAGCGCAATGGGTCCAGTAGTTACCGATTCATCGTAATTGTTACAAAACTGACACCTCTTCGTTTTGCACATGGCACGAGCACAAGGGGTCACCCACATGTATCGAGAATAGTCCAATACTTGGAAGAAGGAATGAAGCTACCCTACAAAAAGTACCGCAACTAAATCGGTCAAATATGTAGCTCAGATAAAAAGTCATCTCACAAGAGGTCAAAATATCAAAAAATTTGTTTTGCAGTGTTACGGATTATGTCTGGTCGTATTGACATTTACGTATAACATGAACATTGTAGTTGATGTTATCCATGGCATTCACATTAATTTGTGAGGTCGATGACCTTTGGGGTCAGCTAAAACTGAGGTCACGTCAAGGTCAGATCGAGTTAACCCTCGCCCGTATTGGTGTTTTTCCAGCCGCGAACGTATAAGGGGGGGGGGGGGGGTCCGTTGGACCCCCCTTGCCGTTTCGCCCCTGATCGAGCTAGAGCTTCGCGGAAAAAACGAGCGTGTTGCCCGTGACGAGAGGAAGCCGATGATACCTAATTTCAAGGTCCTAGGTCATTGGTTGACCTTGCAGGTCAGGTCAATGACCCCGAAGGCGGGAAAATCGGGACCTGTTAGAACGTCGTAAAGTGTGGTTGCTATGGGTTTTTTCGGGGAGCTGATCACGAATATCATGTTAGTTTTGATCACAGATGATGTCTTTATGCATTTAGTCCAGGTCGGGTCAGGTCAGGTCAGGTCAACCAGTAGGGGTCCTGCCGGGTATTCCTAGTAGGTGTCAACCGCCTCTGACAGCTTCGTAACATGTTACGAAGGCACCAAAACTACTTCGTAAATGTTCATATGGTTGCTAAATTCGAATTCAGCTCCAAAAACTGGCCTAGAAACATGTAAAACTCGAAAAAGTGAACCGAGGTCACCAAAGGTCAATGACCTGACCTGACCTTAAGTTGACCTTGACACCCACCCTAATGCATGGGGGCAACATCATATCACATGTTTGAACACTTGAAACCACGAAAAGACTGCAAACGCGCGGCTAATGCGAGCTGACATATGCCGAATCGCGATTCCGCCAAACATGGTCTCGAAAAGTAGGTCACAGGTCAAAGGTCATTGGGGTCAGGGTCATGAAATTTTTAGGGTAGGTGTAAAATTGATTAACGCGAGGGTACTGAAATTTTCGTCGCGACCGGCCGCTTTTTACGCGAGTTATTCGCGAAAAACCATGGGGGGGGTCCGTTCGACCCCCCCCTATACTGACGATCTCAATGGACCTCCTATGGAAGATAGTGAAGCCGACAAGGCGCCATTTTACGTTGCCAAAAACCCGTGCTCTGAAAGGTCATCGAACCATTACAATTGGAATTGCGTCTAAACGGATGATCGGATCGAGATGCTGGTGGTACCGTTCGATGAGTAATGCCTTGAGGCAGGGGATGATGCATGTCACAGGTCATTCGGTGTCACGTGGCGCGTGCCACGTGCCGACAAAGTCGGGAAGGGCAAAAACCTTTAAGCGACGCTCCAAATTAAACGGTGGGCGGCACAGGTGCCAAATTCACAGGTCACATGTCCCGGTGTTTGATCATTAACATGTGGCATGCTCGGCAGCAGGGGGTGCGGAATGCACGCGCCAGGGGCGAAAAACATGTTTTGAGGATGCATCCTCCGATTCCGGAAAACCTTGTCCTAGGCACACCAAATTTGGCACACTGACACTACTGGACGAGCGCTTTAAGGCGCTGTTCAAATAGATGTGCTGGGGTACACGGTGCACGTGCTGTGCACGTGCAAGCCTTTTGATGTTGCACTCTGTGTCACATATACGGGCAGAGCGGGTAGCGCTAGCAAGCTCAAAGTGCCAAATTTACACAGGCCACCCAGAATGCATTCCAGCATAGTTATTGAGCATATCTATCACCTGGTGGACCCCAAAGGTGCGCTCTGCACGTGCAAAAAATTATCCGCGCCGGGCGGTGGGGATGCTTGGACACCCCATGTAGGTTTATGTAAATATCTCGAAAACGGCGTTGTGGAGCGCCGCCGTTTTTAGCACACCCTTTCATGAATCTTTTTCACACATGCTGCATAACTTTCAGACCCAGGTCACTCAAGGCTAGGTCACCAGGTTACGTCCAAGTGGCCTTACCTTAGGAAAAGTTATAATGCCTGTCATAGCTACATAGACTGAACAATCGGTCTAAAACGTTGGCGGCGATTACTAAGAGCACCATATAGGTATACGTAAAGTATCTTATCCATAGTGAAGTATCAATTATCCATAGTAAACTAGCTTATCCATAGTAGGTGTCAACCACCACTGATGGCGTCGTAACATGTTACGAAGGCACTAAAACTATAACTTCTTAAATGTTAAACTGAATGCTAAATTCGAAATCAGCTCCAAAAACTGTCCTAGAAACATGTAAAACTCGAAAAGGTGAGCCAAGGTCATTAAAGGTCAGTGATCTTGACCTTACTTTCACGTGACCTTGACACCCACCATATTGCATGTGACTAACAATCAACATCATATCACATGTTTGAACGCTTGAAACCACGAAAAGACAGCAAACGCGCGGCTAGTGCGCGCCGACGTACGCCGAATCACGATTCCGGCCAAACGTGGCCTCGTAATAATAACTTAATATCAGATGCTGATCTCCCGCTACTCAGTCAAGTAAGAGCCATTTCTTCTTGGCCGCGGTCACCGGCCCAGGCCACCACATGATATTAAGTTATTATTACGAGGCCACGTTTGGCAGGAATCGTGATTCGGCGTACGTCGGCGCGCACTAGCCGCGCGTTTGCTGTCTTTTCGTGGTTTCAAGCGTTCAAACATGTGATATGATGTTGGTCACATGCGATATGGTGGGTGTCAAGGTCACGTGAAAATGAGGTCAAGGTCACTGACCTTTAATGACCTTGGTTCACCTTTTCGAGTTTTACATGTTTCTAGGACAGTTTTTGGAGCTGATTTCGAATTAAGCATTCAGTTTAAAAGTTATAGTTTTAGTGCCTTCATAACATGTTACAACGCCATCAGTGGTGGTTGACACCTACTATGGATAAGCTACTTTACTATGGATAATTGATACTTTACTATGGATAAGATACTTTACGTATACCTATATGGTGCTCTTAGTAATCGCCGCCAACGTTTTAGATCGATTGTTCAGTCTGTGTAGCTATGACAGGCATTATAACTTTTCCTAAGGTAAGGCCACTTGGACGTAACCTGGTGACCTAACCTTGAGTGACCTGGGTCTGAAAGTTATGCAGCATGTGTGAAAAAGATTCATGAAAGGGTGTGCTAAAAACGGCGGCGCTCCACAACGCCGTTTTCGAGATATTTACATAAACCTACATGGGGTGTCCAAGCATCCCCACCGCCCGGCGCGGATAATTTTTTGCACGTGCAGAGCGCACCTTTGGGGTCCACCAGGAGATAGATATGCTCAATAACTATGCTGGAATGCATTCTGGGTGGCCTGTGTAAATTTGGCACTTTGAGCTTGCTAGCGCTACCCGCTCTGCCCGTATATGTGTCACAGAGTGCAACATCAAAAGGTTTGCACGTGCACAGCACGTGCACCGTGTACCCCAGCAAATCTATTTGCACAGCGCCTTAAAGCGCTCGTCCAGTAGTGTCAGTGTGCCAAATTTGGTGTGCCTAGGTCAAGGTTTTCCGGAATCGGAGGATGCATCCTCAAAACATGTTTTTCGACCCTGGCGCGTGCATTCCGCACCCCCTGCTGCCGAGCATACCATATCTTAATGGTCAAACACCGGAACATGTGACCTGTGAATTTGGCACCTGTGCCGCCCACCGTTTAATTTGGAGCGTCGCTTAAAACCCTATTAGTGGCAGGCTCCTGGCTACCCCACATTAGTGGCAGGGGGGGGGGGCTGTTTACGACCCCCTCCCTTGATATCTCGAGATCTAACCGGCCGATTTTCAAAATTCAAACGGCATTCGATTCGGCTCAACGAGATCTACATTTCTAAAAAAAAAAAAATTAAAAAATGTCAATAGGGGGTAGAGGGGGGTAAAAACGGGCAAATTGCAGATACATTTTAGACTGTTTATCACGGCCAGGTTTCTGAACCAATCTTAACGCAACTTTTGCCGATCGATAGAGAATGAACCAGGAATTCACATGGATCCTAAAAATATGCATTTTCAAAAATCATAGGCGGATACAGATCATTGAGATTGGGGGTACACAAAAAGTATAGTAAATAAGGTTTTTGTTGATACTGTTTCTAAAAAGGGTGGCAATGGTCTTGTTATGTTACAATTTTCTTATGAGAGAACGACTAAAATTGTATTGGTCATGCATAGGCGGTGTCAGGGCACCTCTGTTGGGAGGTAAAAAATAACCCCCCTTTTTAGACGCCTGGATCCGCCTATTATAGCAAATACGTGTCAAAAGAGGATGCACAATAACTTTGTATATGTTATCACATGATACCTTTCATTCACTGTTCGTAAAACTGGTGCAGCATCGTGATCTTCGCCCAAATGACTCGCTTCACGAATAGGACCCCCCAATTCCCAGTGCTCTGGAGCCGCCCCTGGTAAAGTTATGAACTTGAAATTTTCAGGGAATGTGCCCAATTTAGTTTTAGGAAAAGTCAGAAAATTTCAGCATCGTAGCTTCAGCGGTTTCGGAGATATTCCCGAAAAACCTGAGGGGTGGATAACAACAACCCCCCCTGCCACTTATAGGGTTAAAGGTTTTTGCCCTTCCCGACTTTGTCGGCACGTGGCATGCGCCACGTGACACCGAATGACCTGTGACATGCATCATCACCTGCCTCAAGGCATTACCCATCGAACGGTACCACCAGCATCTCGATCCGATCATCCGTTTAGACGCAATTCCAATTGTAATGGTTCGATGACCTTTCAGAGCACGGGTTTTTGGCAACGTAAAATGGCGCCTTGTCGGCTTCACCTGAATGGAGGTGGTTGCGGGTCCAGTTTAATTATACGTCCGTGGGTCAAACAAGGTCAAATAATAAAACCGTTCTTTTGCCGTGTCTTTATGTCACTTCGCCTGGCTTTTCATCACTTGATCATCCTTGCGGTTCTTATACCAAGAACTTGATTTATAGATGTTATTTTTGCCGTAATTAGCAAGCGATGGTCTGTTCAGCATTAACGATTGTAGCAATTTTTGTTATGAAAGATATATTATCAAGTTTGGTGGGTGAAAATCAGCATTGTTAATTCCAAAGTGGGAGTTAATTGACTGTTTACCTTACTATTGATCTATCTTTTTTGCCTAAAATATTTTTATCTGTCATCTAAATTCGAGTTGTGGAGTCTCTCTGCAAATTTTTATAACCGAAAATAGCTTTGCCACTCTGACGTCATTTTCCGTCGACCTGACGTCGTCCTCGGATAGCCCATTATATTCCACGATTTTTTTTTTGTCGGCATGTGTAGAAACTGTGTTGATAGTGCCGCTGTATTTTTTGGTTGATTTGCCTGTTTATTGTAAGGAGATATTTGAGGAAGAAATCTGGGATGGCATTGCGGGGACGTCGACTTCTACGTGTCGTTGGCTTATAATTCAAAGTTTTCTTGGTAAGTCTGGCTATTGAACAAGATAAAAATTCAATATCATTTTATCTGGAGCGATATATCACCAGTTCGGTGAGTCGTAACTTAGTTATCAAGGCCTCATTCCTAGTTCTCGTTCCTTCGTCCAGCGGTCGACTTGACGCTGCATAATATAATTAGATTGTTCAAAAGCGAGTGATTTCTTTCACTGGAGCTCTTTGCAATGGACAAAACTAGCCAGCAATCTTACGTGCAACTTCAATTCTAATTATGCAAATTTCCATTGCCTTTTTCTATTAAGCGTTCTGAATAAGAAAATTAAACAGATACAGCGATATGCATTGCAAGTTATTAGTTAATGCTCGGTAATGAACAAAGTCGCCTATGCAAGTAATTTCTATAAGTGTTATAAAGTTCCCGGAAATACTGCACTGAACGCACTAGGAAGTGATCGAATCGTCCGCGTCAAACCTTTGGTATTACCTGCCACAGCAATGCACGAGGTATCCACGATTAGATAAGAGCCCGATCCCTGCTGCTGACCCCAGCCCCGCACCTGTGACCCGACCCGCCCCCAGAATACCTGGTGGTCAGAAAACCCACTCAGGGGTCACCACATGACACGGAAAAGTCGACACAACAATGCGGATTATGAGATTACACCGACCACCGCCGATGATCTGCTGACCACGGGTATCTCGTTTATGATGCCCCGGTGGCGCGGCTCGCTCCTGATTGGCCGGGACATCTACCGGAATTGGAAGTCGCAAGGGTGGGGAGGGGAGCGGAGGACTCACCTCACACCCAGCTCGGTACTTACCAGGGTGACCAGAAGTGTCAGCGCCAGCCAGCTCCTCAGAGGGGCCATTTCCGGAGAGGCGGGCGGCCGCACGGTACGCGCGCAATGCAATGGGGCCGGTCTCTCCGGCTGCGCTGTTTTCAGCCGGCATCGACCGGCCGTGAACCGGTTGCCCTGCCGGTGTGTTGGACCGGGCAGGTCACCTCCGAACCCCCCCCCCCCCCGCTGCACCGGCCGGAGTGCCGCCCCTCGCTCAGATGTGACCGCCCGAGACGTGCCGCGTCACCGCGCCTTCCGCGGCGGTGTTCGGCTATCTCAGACCGGTTCCAGGCGGGCTGACCTGTCAGAGAGGTAGCATCGATGGCCGCCCGGTCAGATTTAGCGACCAACGGACGGCCGGTCAGTTGAGGTGATAGACGGCCGGCAGGTCGGCAGCCGGAGTCCATCTGACGTCTCCAAACCAAACCGGACTGATCGTGACGGTCACCTGAGGTCGGTCAGACGGAGCGGCTGCAGATCTGGTAGCAACAGATGAACCCGATGAACGTGGGGAAGCATAGAGTAACACTTGTTCCTATCGGCTGCCGTGTAGATGCAACAAGCAAACGGTGCAACCCATGGGCCTTATGTGATAAGCTTACGAGAGTGCTTACGTCATGTTTACTGTTGCTCACTTTCGCTTTCGGGGAATACGTCTATTACCTGCATGTATGACACCTTCGTAAACATTTGTGATGTTCAGTTCAAAGCATGTATTCGGCCCAGATACAGGTCTGCCGGGGAAGGATAACACACAGTCACAACAGGCACAGGACACATTCGTCACATTCCTCCCCGCCATACACCGCCATGTAACAACGTGCGTAGGAACACATGAAGTTAACTAAACAGCCATTCTCCATAAAGCTTTGGGGCGGATCTTTTTCTTTTACTTCGTCTGACAGCGTTAGTCCCAGTATCCCCATCACCTCCTGTCGTCAGCCTGTCATCACCATCAGCCACACTATCCGTGACAACAACGCAAGCACCGTCCCTCGAGTCTACGTCGGGCACAGTTCCTCCATCAGCGCTGTGCAGCACACTCGTATCCCCCTCGGCACCAACAGAAGCTTCCTGATCCGTAGCATCTGCGACTGTACTAGAGGATAGCATCGGTGCTTCTACGCTAGCATGCTCCGGACCACTTAGGACGTCCGCTCTGTGATCGATACACACATCGGGTGCGCGATGTCGAGACAGATATGGCACATAGTCATCATCGTCTTCCTCTACCACTTCACCAGCATCAACAGACTCAGACTGAGATCCATGATCATCCTCATCCTGTTCATCCTGGCTACCTTTGCGCGCATACTCCTCACGTTCTACATACGGTTTCAGGTGATCATGATGTACTACCACCTTCCTACCGTTCTTTAACCTCAAGCGATAGTTCTGCGGCGACAGCACCTCAATGATATCAAAGGGGCCCGACCAGGGACTCTGCAGCTTGGGGGAAAGTCCCTTTCGCCCGACCGCTCTGTGCAGCCACACCCGGTCACCCACCTGATGCTGCATCTGGTTCACAACCTGACGCTGACGCCGTTTGGCAGCTGCTTCCTCGATAGCAGCAGCCACCTTCCGACGGACCTCCTCAAGCTCTCGAGGGGAGCAGATCCTGTCTGCCGGACAGTCACCACCACCACAAGTGACGTCGAGAGGGAGTCTGGCCGGGCGACCATGAAATAACTCGAAAGGAGAAACACCGGTAGTCTCATGCTTGCTCGTGTTGTAAGCAAAAACAACTTTTGGGACCACCGTGTCCCAATCCCTTTGATTGTCTGAAACGAAAGCAGCCATCATGGAGCACAGGGTTTTGTTGAAACGTTCCACCTGTCCGTTTCCGGATGGATGGTAACCCGTCGTGCGTGTTTTGTCGATATCCAGATGTCGACAGACTTCCTTAAACAGTCGGCTCTCGAAATTGCGACCCTGGTCTGAGTGGATAACGCGTGGACACCCATACCTGCAGAAGAGTTCCCTAACCAGGATCCTAGCAACCGTTTCCGCCTCCTGGTTGGGAATGGGAAATGCCTCGACCCACTTCGAAAATCCGCAGACTACTACCAGGATGTATCGGTTACCAGAGTCCGTCAACGGAAAGGGTCCCGTAATGTCTGTGGAGACCCATTCCCAAGGTCGGGCTGGAAGAGGCATCTTCCCGAACTCCGCCCTGAGGGGATGGCAAGGGCTTTTCTTCTTGGAACATGGAGAGCAAGATTTGACGAAGTTGGCTACGTCAATGGTCATTCGGGGCCAATAGAAACGGCACTTCAGCTTCTCAGTAGTCTTTGAAATTCCCAAATGACCCGCCCAGCGACTGTCGTGGGACTCTGAGAGTATCTCATCGACAATGGAAGCTGGAACGACAAGACGCCTGTGGTTGTCCGCGTGAATGTATAACAACCCCGAAGAGCTGTCCACTTCCAAAGCCTCTTTCACTGACAAATAGTGTCGTACGACAGACGACTGACTAGATACATTTGGCAAACCATGCAAAAGACTGACGACAACCAGCAATATATCTGGATCGCTGCGCTGGGCCAGAAGGATACGGTGTTCATCAGACTTGAGATCAATGTGACCAACCACACCTCCCGACACCGCCCTTGACAGCGCATCAGCATGTGGGATGGACCGTCCTGGACGGTACTGCATTATGTACGGAAATTGTTCCAGCTCAAGGATCCACCGAGCCAGCCGTCCCCTCGGGTCCTTGCACGAACGCAAGTACGTCAACGGGCAGTGATCTGTCTGGAGTGCGAATGGTCTACCCTGCAGGTATACATCGAAGTGGCGAACCGCCCAGACCACTGCCAAGCACTCCCGCTCGGTGGCGCTGTATCGAGCCTCGATTTTGGACAGACAGCGGCTCGCAAACGCCACCACTTTTTCAGAACCGTCAACCCGCTGGGTAAGTATTGCACCCAAACCGATGCCGCTGGCATCGGTAGTGAGAATAAACTCTTTCTCGAAATCGGGGAAAGCCAGAACTGGCGCCTCCGTCAGCAGACGCTTCAAACTTTGAAAGGCGGACTCGCACATGTCATCCCAAAGAAATTTCGCACGATCCTCGGTCAGCTTAAGCAATGGCTTAGCCACTGTAGAAAAGTTTGGTATGAACTTTCTGAAATAACTAGCTAAACCAATGAATCTACGGACATCATGGACGTTTTTAGGACGTTCGTAGTCGACAACCGCCGAGACCTTCGAAGGATCCGCGGAAATGCCCTCACCGCTAATGACATGACCTAAAAACTTCACCTCCTCCTTAAAAAAACTACATTTCCTCAGGTTAAGTTTCAGATTGGCCTCCTTTACGGCACACAGAACGTGATCCAGGTGACCCAAAGCTTCATCAAACGACTTACCGAACACGATCACATCATCTAGGTAAACCAGGCACTCCCGCCAGGTTAACCCAGCAAGAACAGCCATCATGAGACGCTGGAATGAGGCAGGGGCTCCCTTCAGTCCAAACGGCATCCTCGAAAATTCCCAGAGTCCCGTGTGGGTAGAGAAGGCTGTCTTTTCCTTATCTGAGTCCTTTACCTCCTGCTGCCAATATCCCGACTGAAGATCCAAGACGCTGAACCAAGATGACCCGGAAAGAGCATCCAAACAGTCCTCCACCCTGGGTAAGGGGTGAGAATCACCATGCGTTAGGTCGTTAAGACGACGGTAATCAATGCAGAGTCGCAACGAGCCATCTCGTTTCCGAACTGGCACCACCGGGGAGCTCCACGGCGAGCAGCTGGGACGAATGATACCATCTCGCTGCATTTTCAGGATAGCCGCGTCAACATCATCCCTGTCAATTACGTTAATCCTTCGCGGAGGCTGAGAAACGGGGCGGGCTCCCTCTACGAGCGGGATCGAATGTTTCACGATACCACACTGTCCCAGCTCACCATCTAACGAGAATGCTTGTTTGTGCTTACTCAAAAGATCGGAGAGGGCAGTTTTCTGTGCATCATCACTGAGGTCAGAACCCTCGACCAGAGCGTTCACCCAAGCATCATCAATCTCACATTCATCCCCAGAGTCACCATCAGCAATCTTTGAGTGATCCATCAGACGGGCCACTACAGAGTGAGCGGGCAAAGTGACACCCCGGCCTGACGGGTTCAAAACTCTTACGGGTATCATACCTCCCTTGGACACTGTCGCCACAGATCTAGCCGCCAAGAGTGAATGTTTATCAGAAAGAAGGCTACTCGACTCAACAACGACCACCCCCGAAACATCATCTGGAACAGAACACATCACAATACTTTGGTGCTTCGGAGGGATGTTAACGGTGTCCGAGGACCGCACGCAGTCTGCTGCCTCGGTAACAGTACACCCCCGAACACTCACTGTGTGGGCGGCAAAGTCTATAGAAACAGCCGATCCCATCTTTTTCAGCAAATCAGTGCCCAGTATGCAAGAGGGAGACAGGCCACGCACCACAAACAGGGGCTGATCTCGCAGTGTCTTATCTCCGATACTAACATCACACACAACTACGCATTCTAAATCTAAAGCGTTTCCATCAACAGTGACGGGCTGCCTCAGAGCGGGGATCCTCTGGACATCCATATCCCCAATGACATCTGACGAAACAACACTACATTGTGCCCCAGTATCTAGCAACCAGTCCACTCTCTTATGCTGAACGTATCCCGAGACAAAGACTTCCGCATCATTATAACCCCCCTCTCGGGCGGCTGCTACATGACTGCGCTGTCCACACACAACCCGACCTGCCCGAGCCAGCACACCCCCAGCTACAGTGGCACGTAACACTCCAGCCCCCCGAACTCCGGGACCGGGTTTGTCCTTACCACTGCAACCCGATCGTGGTGAGTCCGCCGTCAGTGCCTCACCAGTGGGTGCGCTCGGCACTCGAACGCCCGCCGCGGTGGCCCCCTGTAGGCCAGAACGCTCATCCACGTCAGACAAGCCTATCGCATCGGGCTCGACGGCTGACGGACTCATCACAGCATCCGCCTCTAAACATTCAGCGAACCTTGCCACATCCACAGAGCCCGGCCGGGAGGACACACAGCCGGCCGAATCGTCAGTGTCAACACACACAGGCTCAACAGCCGGCGAAATCGACTCACCCTGCGCGCCCGACCCCGGCGCGGCACGACACCCGGCCTCCGACGGAAGGCCTCCACCGGGAGGCGTGCGCCGCGCCGCAGACACCCCAGTCACACTCGACTCCGGCGCCGCCTGGCCCAGCTGCGGCGCGCCGGCCAACCACGACGCTGAAGAGGGCGCCGCTTGGCCCGGCTGCAGCGCGCCGTCCGACCACGGCGCTGAAGAGGGCTCCGCCCGGCCAGGCTGCAGCACGCCGGCCGAGCACGGCGCCGGAAAGGGCGCCGCCTGGCCCAGCTGCGGCGCGCCGGCCGGCCACGACGCTGAAGAGGGCGCCGCTTGGCCCGGTTGCAGCGCGCCGTCCGACCACGGCGCCGGAAAGGGCGCCGCCTGGCCCAGCTGCAGCGCGCCGGCCGACCACGACGCTGAAGAGGGCGCCGGAAAGGGCGCCGCCTGGCCCAGCTGCAGCGCGCCGGCCGACCACGACGCTGAAGAGGGCGCCGCTTGGCCCGGCTGCAGCGCGCCGTCCGACCACGGCGCCGGAAAGGGTGCCGCCTGGCCCAGCTGCGGCGCGCCGGCCGACCACGA
Source organism: Amphibalanus amphitrite (assembly GCF_019059575.1). Lineage (NCBI taxonomy): Eukaryota > Metazoa > Arthropoda > Thecostraca > Balanomorpha > Balanidae > Amphibalanus > Amphibalanus amphitrite. The sequence goes on along the minus strand of NW_024882611.1, from coordinate 39,086 downwards.
CGCTGAAGAGGGCGCCGCTTGGTCCGGCTGCAGCGCGCCGTCCGACCACGGCGCCGGAAAGGGCGCCGCCTGGCCCAGCTGCAGCGCGCCGGCCGACCACGACGCTGAAGAGGGCGCCGCTTGGCCCGGCTGCAGCGCGCCGTCCGACCACGGCGCCGGAAAGGGTGCCGCCTGGCCCAGCTGCGGCGCGCCGGCCGACCACGGCGCCGAAAAGGGCGCCGCCAAGCCCAGCTGCGACGCTGAAGGTGGCGCCACCTGCCCACTGGGCCACCGGAAACAGTGCGGCGCCGGCGCCCCCATGGGCCACCAGTCCTCCTGCCGCGCCACTCCCCAGTTTAACTGTCTCGGGGCCACATCCCTTACGGGTACATCAGACGCCGCGACCACGCGCCCCTGCCGAATCGCGGCTACTCGAAATTTGCACAGCCTCTGGCCATATGTCCCGGCTGCTTGCAGCGAAAACAGATAACAGGCTTCCTCTTCTCCTTCTGAGCCCCAGGCTCTGAAGGTTTAGCTGTCACTTGCTGCGTCTGATCAAACCGCCTTCTCTGTCCAAATCTGCTCTTGGGTATTGACAGCGCATCAACTTTCTGCTCCAGTGCTGATACAACACCTGCCAGTCTTTGGATTTCACCCCTCAGCTCATCCTGTTCCAACGGCACGCGTCGGACTGCAGCTGGGGCAAACACCTGCTCCAGCCGTCTTGCCCTCGAGATGAGGTCTCTGTATGATTCTGATTGGTCACCACCAAGGAGAAGCTGGGCTCGCAGAGTGTCAGCCAACCCTCCATTGATGAAGTGGGTTTTGCACAGACTTTCGAGCTGAATCTCAGTAAAAGATGGATACGCCTTCCGTGCCAGCGTCTTCAGAGCATCACCAAACTCTGGGAGGGGCTCCCCTGCCAACCGCCTCCGAGATACAAACAGAAGAGCATAGTCCGACTCCAAGGCAGTTGCAGAGTATTCCTTTCGCAGGGCATCCTGCAGTGCTCTTACAGTGGTTTTCTCCTCAATGGGTAGACGGCGGAAAAAATCAAAAGCTGGTCCACAAAGTGCAGTAGGAAGCTGCAGAGCCTGAGTTTCTGGGCTCCAACCATTTGCCCTGGACACTACATCAAAATGATCCAGGAAACGTTCAACATTTCCCTGGCCATCAAACTTGTCAATTTTGGCATGACCACCCACAGCCCCAAGTAGCTCAGGCTTAGTCTCCACCATACTTCTTGGCTTCAGATAGTACACACAGTCCGAGCTCCCAGGACATGCAGCATGCAAAGCTCACTTCATGCAACCAGATCATGCATGGCCATCAAGCGTGGGTTCATCTGGGCCGAATCAATCCGCTGCCACCAGTGTGATGTTCAGTTCAAAGCATGTATTCGGCCCAGATACAGGTCTGCCGGGGAAGGATAACACACAGTCACAACAGGCACAGGACACATTCGTCACACATTGATAAGCAGACGTGAAACACGTCATGAAACGTGATATGCTACCTATCCAGGTGTTTTGTCAGGTGTCCTCCAGGCTCCATGCCAGATAATATGAATTAAATGAAATACCTTAATCCGCTTAAGAGATGTGTGGCAGCATTATAAAATGTTCCCTGTTTTAATTTGCTCAAAGAACATTTTCCGGAAAGCTTTACTACGCTTCCTTGCTAAGAACCAGGTTGAAGAAACTCGCTCGGCTGCTTTGACTTTCCATGCTTAGGAAGATGCAGATTAGTTCACAAATTCCGATATAAACCACAAACTATACTGGTACTGTACCGGTTGCTATGATCTGCTTTTAGCGCTGCCTAGGCTGCGTTTCTATCGTGGGAACCTTTCCTCTCTGCTTTGACCACCCTCTCTGCCGTGTCTGGCGTCTTTGTCATAAGCAATAGTTAGGTACCCAACCGCACTGGTGAACGTCTTTCTGCCTCATGGTTTGAATTGACATCTTCTATCGATGTCTTTGCTGTAGTCTGCAGTCTACAGACAACGTCTCTGGTGTACTCGTATAGTCTGTCGCCGCCTCGGGACCACTCTTCACCGTCCCCAGGTTTGTGGTGGCGGTTGTTAATTGTTATCTATTCCGATCGTGGTCTGCAGTTGTTACCGCTGCCAACATTGATCGAGAAACCAGCTCTTTGCCAATTAGGATTGAATTCCGGACCAACCGATCACTAATCGGGTCTGTTCAGGCGGTGACTGGTTGTCCGGTGGACAGGTCAGATCACTGTGCGGCCGGCCGGTTGACCGCCCTGTCGGCCCGACTGTCTCCAGCAGCGACCTGTGGCTGTCACCGGCGGCGACCTGTGCTCGGCCAGCAGGAGCTGCGGACGATGACCCGGCGATAGTGCGCCGCTCTGTGCAGGGTGCGCCACATTTGCCCGGGATGGCCCATAACTGTCTGCTGTGTGTCATGGAACCGGCTCAACTGGAGCCGCGCCGCACCGCAGCCCCATGACGGGTGCCCGAGAGTTTAGCATGCGCTGAATGTGATTAGCATATGGTACTCTGCCGTTCCTGAAAAAAATGATGCTGTGGACACAAAATGATCAATTATGCGTACTTATTTGCACTTATGATTGAAATATATACCTATAAGTACACAGTATCTTTTCATGTAGTACTAAGGTACCCATGTGTAATGGAATATGTGGAAGTAAAATAAAATCCATGGTTTAAACGACCAAATTCCTTTTTCCTGAAATCATAGACCTCTAGGTATATGCCATGATAAAATAAATGAAAACATTTTACGTTTTGTGTAAAGCTAAATGTGTATTGACATCGCGTTTCATGCTTTACTGGTAATGAGTGGTTAACTTCCTGCATCATCCAACGGTTGAGTTTTTATATCAACCCATCAAGGCATCAAACTAAAAGTAATTAAAACAAAACACTTCTCAATTGAACTGTTGCTAGTTAATGTCGCTTTGCGTATTACATTGATCGAATTATGTTGATGGTGCTCTCGATCCGCAAATAATTGCACCGGCACTTCCACCTGGATTAAGGACAAGGCTGACTGTGTCTTTTATAAGATTGTAATCGCGTTTGAGCCTAATTTCGCTTGAAGTTCGGACCGCATGACTCAAGGCGAGAACAGTAGCAGCAACCAGTGATGTTGTGTTGTGACACATTTATGTGCTTTTTGCGGACAGGTGGGAAACCACATGATCCAGTTATATTGACAGTATGACACGGTTTGTAGTAGCTGCACAAGGTAAGCAGGGTATTTTAACGGAAAGGCTGCTGACAATAAGATTATAAGATCATATATCTAAAAATATCAACCAGTCGTCTTCTTCCCAGACGAAATAATGATCACGAAGCTGTTTAAGCTCCAACTGGGCTGCTATTAACTAGGTCATGATGTGATAACCTTCAAAACCTTTTTTGCATTGGTAGAAGGCGGGCTTTTTCAGCATATGTGGCTATGTATAGCATGTGTGCGCCCGTCAATAACTTCGTCACATGAAGATTAGCGGGTACCAACGCCTATGTTATGACTGACAGGGAGTTAAAATTTAAGCTGCTCTTACGATTTATTAAATTTGGTATTAAACAGAGGTCCTGAGCTTTCCAACAGAAACTTGCCGGCTGCGGGTATAAAGCAACAAGCTCAACAAGTTCTGGCTTAGCGCCGCTGGTTCTGGCTTCGTCCAACCGTGTTGTAAGTACAGCCCTCTGCAAACTGCGTGGTAGGTATTCTTTTTACGACAAAAATGAGAATAACGCGAATACTATGCTATCGGTCATTCGGAAATCGTAACAGCAAGACGCGCTAGACCCGCCCCTTAGATTGGCATCATCAACGTATTCATTTTTCATCTAATTCGGCAACTAAACCCAAAAGTTTATATTTGCCCCTAAAACAAACTTTTGCATTTTGTTGCCACACAAGTCGTATACTTTGTTTATTGATAGACCTAATCGAAGGAGTGGAGCATGGCGCATCTATTTGCAGTGAGTTCCGACCGACTGATAACATAGCCTTTGAGTTTTTATCGGTTTTGTCGAAAAAAGAATACCTACCACGCAGTCTGCAGAGGGCTGTACATTGAGGTGAAAGTTGTGTAAAAATAACGCGCTAGGCTAGACAGGAAAATGTGTGATGCCAGCCATTTCCCTTTGTATAAAACCGATGACGAAGCATCACACTGAGCTACATATTTGCAATCCATAACAAACTACTATACCAGTATAGCGCCTTTTGGGGCGACTAACGGAGCGAGCGAGGGGGTGAGTCTTGCACGTGCGAAATTTCGAGGGGGTACCTCCAACTGACTTGTGCACGGCACCCTACTGACCGGTTTCTAGCGATGTGCCAAATTTGAGCACAATCGGCCCAGCCGTTCTCGAGATCTGGGAGCGGCACCCTGCACGTGCGCACGTGCAAAATGGGTCCCAACTGACTTGTGCACGGCACCCTGACCCTACTAACTGGTCCCTAACCGTGTACCAAATTTGAGCACCATCGGTCCAGTCGTTCTCGAGATCTGGAAACGACCCCTGCACGTGCGCACGTGCAGCAGCACCCCAACTCTGGCACATGGATATGCAGTGCCTAATGAGTGCCTACCTACATGCCAACTTTCAGCGCAATCGGCCAAGTAGTTACCGAGATATTGCAACAATTACTAAACTGACACCTCTTCGTTTTGCACGTGGCACGTGCATAAGGGGTCACCCACATGCATCGGGAATAGTCCAATACTTGGTAGAAGGAATGAAGCTACCCTACAAAAATTACCGCGTGTAAATCGGTCAAGTGGTTGCTGAGATATAAGCCTCGCAAAAGCGTCCGCACGGCCGGCCGGCCGGCCGGCCGCTCATACTCAGAAATTTCCGTTAATCTAAGGAAAGACTACGCTCGCTTCGCTCGCTCCGTAACAATGTAGAAACCACATATGTATTTGTGCGCACATGTGTACTTACTATCGGTGACTATGAACCCATTCGACACTTGTTTGTCACCTGCGTCAACGTATCGGTCGTCCTCGGGGATTCGTGCGTCACCTGTCCCATGCCTCTTTCCTGTTTCGTGACACGCCACTAACAGGCCATCGGTAGCTGCCAGGTATTGGCGCACGGTTTCCGTGGAAATATTAACAGTTTTGGCAATTTGGTTAATGGTTATGTTTCCAAGAAAACCGAGCGCTGGTACTCTGAAAGCGGCTAGTAGTGGCGTGCAGTGCAATGCAGAGTCGCCAACGCCTCACCAGCTCGGAAGATAAACATTAAACAGCCGTAACAGCTGAGGTTATCGACATAAAACAACTTGAACAGCATAGGTGATGACCTGAGAAATGAGACATCAGAGGTCACGACCTGAGACACATGTGACAGCAGAGGTCACGATCAGAGACACCTATGACAAAGCCATCTGGGACAGAATTGAACCTATACACTGTAAAAAATATTCACTAGCTAATTTTGAAATTAGGCATTTTTTACGAGTGCCTCCCTTGCTCCTCGTTACAACATATATGGACATTAGTAGTCAGAGCCATGCACGTTAACAATGCCGCTTGTGGAACAAATGCCTACGAGCGAGAACATGTTCAGGAACCTAATTTTGCGCAGTGTTAATGAACTACGCACAGCCTCACAGTGTTACCCGCCGTTGGCTTGTTCTCGGCCAGTTTTTAGCGTGTCCCTCAATTAGGTCATTTCGCTATTAGCTCAGCTGACGAGGCCCCGGCTGGCACCTACTAAACGGATAACCTTGCGTGCAACCCCGCTTGTTGTCACGAACGCCTGCAGCTGGTAAACGTGCTGGCAAGCTTGCGTGGTAAGCGGCTTCGGATGGCTATGAGGATGTGCCTCATAGCTATCCTCGTCGCATGTTACAACCTAGGAGTCTGTGGCTGCTTTCAGAAGGAGTCCCCCCCCCCGCTTCCGGGAGCCGGCGTCCATTTTGTGTTGCGTCGCCATTGCTGTGTGTGTCTGCCCAACTGCTCTTTGGCTTGATTGAAGGTGAGGCATCTTGTATCATTTGCTGTGTGCTCAACAAAAAGGTTGTCCATTTGTAAACAAAAGTTATTATTTAAAAAAGTACTTCCCTCCTAAACGTGAAAAAGTACTTCCCTCCTAAACGTGTCCAGGATGGTCCTGGTGCTAGTCTTGCGCCACCCAGTGAGCCTCTCAGTCGGCAAAGACTGACGAGAAGCAGGAGCGCGAGCGACGTGGCCGCTGGTCGTGTTTAGTCTCGGCCTCCATGCTCAAAATATGTAGTCTAAACTGTCATTCATTGAAAAGTTCTGCACCTGACATAAGGTCACTATGCAATGACTATGACATTGTGTTCCTGCAAGAAACCTGGTTAGCTACTTTTGAGCTTCCAATGCTGAACATCATGCATGACAATTTTTTGGGTATAGGTGTATCGGCCATGGACTCTTCGGCCAACTTACTTAGAGGAAGACCATATGGCGGGCTGGCTATATTGTGGAAAAAGTGCATTCAGCCTTCCATTAAGGTCAGTGTTATTGATAAACGGATAATGCGTCTTGATATTGAAACAAATGCAGGTTTGGTTTGTCTCTTTAATGTATACCTCCCAACTGATTACGGTAACCATGATTGCTTAGATGATTTCTGTATGTTCCTTGGTCAACTCAGTTGTACGCTGAGTCAACAGCGTCACCGCTCGAACTTGTTGGGAATTATTGGTGATCTTAATGCCAACAGTCGTGGCTCTCGGTTCTTCACAGAACTACTCGAGTTCTGCGCAGAAGAGGGCTTATTCACTTCCGATATGTGCTTTCTAGGACCCTCCACGGACAACTATACATTTCTAAGCGCGGCACATGGCACAACTTCCTGGCTGGACCATTGCTTATGCAGTCCCACCCTGCATCATTTAATCAATGCTGTAGAGATACGCTTTGACATTTGTATAAGTGACCATTTGCCTTTAGTTGTCACATATAACTTAAGACCCTGCCGGCTTACACCATCAAGTCTGTCCGCTCAATGTGCGCCTTCTCTCAACTGGAGAGCTGTTTCCGTCGAGGATTTGTCTCGTTACAACGCTGAAATTCGCAATTGCCTGCCTTCGTACGATGCAGCCGTTGCAGAGATCCATCCCAACTGTCAGTCTGACTGTAACGTAACAGAACACGCGTATGCTTTGGCCGGTATGTATGATTACGTTACTCATGTAATTGTCCGCGCTGGAAACAGGTGCATCAAAAGGCATCCAATGGCACATCCAAAGTGCACACCCGGCTGGAATGGGTCTGTGCGTGCCGAGTATGTAGCGTCTCGCGGTGCCTTTCTTAATTGGCGTGCCGCTGGCTCTCCCAGGACAGGTGCTCTCTTTTCCCGAATGTCACTGGCACGTTCATCGTTTAAATACGCCCTACGCCGCTGCAAAAGGGAACGTGAGATCTTGCTGGCCAATCAGTTGGGTGAGGCTCTTTCCCATCAGCCAGATAATCGTTTCTGGGTTCTTGTCAGGAGGCACCTCGGTGGTGGCAGCCCCGCGGTGTCTAGCTTTGGAGAGGTGTCCGAGAGCTCTAACATTGTTAGGATGTGGAAGGACCACTATTCAGAAATCTTTAACGACCACAGTTGTGGTAGTGACCAGCAGTATCTGGACCAGCTTTACAGTACACCTTCAGATGATCTCCCCGATATCAGTTATGATGAGATCAGTGCTGCTATAAATAAGCTTAAAAATGGCAAGTCCCCAGGCTGGGACGGTCTATCCCCTGATCATCTCCGTCATCTGGATGGCGATATTAAGCAAATATTTGTGCTATTATTCCGCAGCTTTGTTAGCCATGCTTATGTTCCAGAAAGTTTGATGCATTCGATTATCGTACCCTTAGTTAAAAATAAGGGCGGTGCTTTGGATGATAAGTCGAACTATCGGGCCATTGCCCTCTCAACTAGTGTATCTAAAGTACTGGAACTAGTTCTACATGAAAGGCTAGCACCATACCTCCACACGAGCGACGCACAGTTTGGTTTTAAAGATAGTCATTCAACGACCCATGCTACTTTTGTGCTCAAGGAAGTGATCAATTATTATAATGTACTTGGCAGTCCAGTGTATGCATGTTTCCTGGATGCGAGAAAAGCTTTTGACCGTGTTTCGTACTCAAAGCTGTTTGGTATTTTGACCGACCGTGGCGTGCCTTCACAATACCTCAAACTGTTGCTGTACTGGTACAGGATGCAGACATTGGGTGTTAAATGGGATGGTCTTATCTCCGAAAAATTTCATGCTGGCAATGGCGTTAGGCAGGGGGGCATCCTCTCTCCGTTGTTATTTAGTGTGTACGTTGACTCCATTCTGTGCAAAGTGCGAGAAATGAGTGTTGGTTGTCGCGTAGGTGCATGTGCAACGAACATTTTGGCATACGCTGATGACATTGTGCTTCTGGCCCCCACGAGGGAAGCGTTGCAGACAATTGTAAATGAGTGCAATAGGCAAGCTCATCTTCTCGACGTTGAATTTAACCCTCTTAAATCTGTGTGTATGCAATTCCTCCCTCGAAAACCGTACTCGGCCACTCATCTGGTTAATTCCAGACCTCCTTCGTTGCTACTTTCTGGCCAGCAGTTAAGATGGGTGACGTCTTTTAAGTACCTGGGTCATGTAATTCGTGATGATCTGCGCGACATCGATGACATGCGCCGTGTTAAGAGAGCGCTTTATACCAATGTAAACATGCTATCAGCAGCTATTGGCTTTGCCGACAAAAGTGTACACGAAGCTCTTCAAATCGTACTGCACCAACCTGTATGGATGTGAGCTCTGGAACGTGTATCGTGACCAGCAAACGTTTCGAGAGTTGTGTATAGCATACCACAGTTGTCTCAAGAAGCTTGTCAAAGTCCCTCGGTGGAGTAGGAATCATGATCTGTGTCACGATCTTCACATGCTGACCTGCCCAATGCAAATCACCTATCGCCAGTTAGTCTTTTGGCTTCGACTCTCACAGGCCTCCAACACACTGATTGTGGCCTTGCTAGCCAGTTCCATCGGGAGCAACGGCTTGTCTGCCCGTATGCATACAAAACATCGCCAAAAGTACGATTTGCTGAATCTCAACTTATATGCCACTTCGTCGCCAGATCTATTCAATGTTTTGGTTGCACACATAGCAAGATTATGGAACGACGCAACCGTGTCTTATGACCAGTGCATCTCTCTGAGGAAAGAGTACCTGGCTTGTGTATTGGTTGTTTGGTGGTGTGTCTGTGTGTGTTTGTTTTAGTGTTCGCCTATATGTACCACTTATGGTATGAAATAAACATGTATTATTATGGTGTTGAGCTTCTTAGAAGATGTATAGTATCGCATAATGTTGCCCGTCGTTGGCAGAAGTGCGCCGGTATCGTCTATCCAAGTCAGAATAGCTATATGTTTGGGACTTAAGCTAGCTTGTGGCAGGAATCTATCACTTTATTCAACTTTAATTTAATCATTTTCCAGATTGGTATGCCTTATGATAATAATAATGCTAATATTCGTTTTTTCACCCATTACAGACTTCTCTGGTGAAGAATGGGGCCATGTATGTCCTGGCCTACCCCCCGCGACTGCCGCCGGTGCAGAGCTAATGAAAAAATCACAAATGTTTGATGGTGGTTATTTAAGAAACCTTATTGAAAATTATTCAGTTAGTTGTTGTTGTTGTTGTTGTTGTTAAAGTTATAGTTATTGTCCTGGCGTTGTTATTGTTCTCGTTCTCGTTCTCGTGCCCGAATAAATGTGCTGCAGCGCTACTCGTCTGTTTATACTTGCGGGTGGCGGTCGAGAGTCGGGGGCACTGGTCGACGGAATTCCGTCGACGGAATTCCGTCGACCGTGCCTCGACCCCGAAGACCAGTAGTGGTACTAGTTAAATAGTGCCACTACTGGTCTTCGGGGTCGAGGCACGGTCGACGGAATTCCGTCGACGGAATGCTAGTACCATTACTAGCCTTGGGGGCTAGTACCATTACTGGGTATGGATTAGTAGGCAGTGGCTAGTTACCTTACCAGGCAGGGGCTGTTATGACACCTAGTAGACGCACTACCCACGCTATTTACGTGCGTGTTGTCAAACTAGGTGGAGCACGGTGGTCGTATGCATACGAGGCACAGCCTTGTCGAACAAGCTTGTTACTCGGCAACTAGCCTAAAATTAGCCAAATTTACACGCTCCTGCAATGTTATTTTTGCGCTGAGAATTCCTCTACGAGGGGCTTGTAAGTTTTTTTTACAGTGTACACCACCTAAGCCACCTGTGACGACGGACGAAATGGTCTATAAGCATAGGACGGGAGATATGTCGTGACCTGATGCACATATGACGGTAGATGTTATAACCTGAGATCCCTGGACAAAGAGCTGCTCGCTCACGTTGTGGCCAGGTGTGAGGACACTGCACTCTACCGCGGGGGAGGAAGTGGGCTTGTCAATACAGTGAGGCACCTATGTCAATAAATTGTGTCTGGTATAGAAGGTAAAGAGGACACCAACGCCTCAGGTGGGCTTGCCACCTGGCTGGCTCACATACATGTGTCGGGGATTTCGAGGGCATACAGGCATACAGGTAAGTGAACTTTGGAAAATGATAGAAGTATAGTGATTACGCTCAAGCTTGAGAACTACCAAAGTTGCGGAAAAGGTAGTACCTGTGGGACCAATTCTAGTGAAATGCCACGAGGTTCGCCTGAACATTGGTAATGCCATGTAATGCTGTGTCGAAAGACGACTTCGCATGTCACTGCAGGTGCGAGTACGTTAGCGTATAACAAACAAACAAATCAATGCAATAATATGATATAGCTTCAGCAATTCGCCCTCACCAAGTCACTGGTATCGATATTTTAATGTTACATTATTCCTAGCGCTGATTTTATCAAAGTCATGTGACGTACTTCCGTTCATGATAACCACCACCGCAATGTTGGCTGTTCTGGGATATCAGTTGCTTTCTGCGCTGACCGGCATATGATTACCAGCGCTGCGAGGCAGAGGAATGACGAAATCTGCCGCGGATGCAGCGGCCGACGGACCTCGGTAGGCGAGTCATCCCGTTGTGAATATGTACCGGTTGGCTACTGATTGGCGTAGTTCGTACGATCGGCTCCACCACATCCTGCTGGGTCGGAGAAGGGCGGCCGACCGGCCCCGTTTCGCCATCGCCTCTCCGGTAGCTATCGAAGTGTTCATCTGCATACCCCATCCATACCCCAGCTGTATCGCGGTAGCGAGTCGTAGTCATGAGATTCGCTTTATTAGCTTTGATTCATAACCGGCTCTGGATTTTCACTGTTGGTGAATGTTTCGGCGCAGTTTGTCAACTGTGCAGGGGACAGTTCGAGAAATCGTGGTTGTGAAATCAAAATAGGAATAGCGATCGGCTGGCGTTCATTTGAGCTTCACCGTGGTATGCATCACAACGCGTGATGGAATTAGTTGCTGACAATGGTGTGTCTCGTCGATAAGTCCATCCATTAATGACCTATCATTAATGCAACCAAGGACCCTCTACGATCTACGTGGACATCGTTGATCTCCTTTCAAGTATCAGCATTTGGTCTAAATCTACCACCGACTCGAGCCACCAAGCAGCCACAGTTGGATAACTGTAACTGCCGAAATGCAATGGGTAAAGACAATACAATCTCTCCGGCCCTGCTGCTGAGGAGACACGGGTCGGTGGGCCCCGCTCCCTGGTGGCGGCTGCTGGCAGCTCTCCGTCTGTCCACCTTCCCTCTACATCTCACCTCTGCAGGAGGCGCCGTCACCTGGCGCCCTCTGGGTCCGTCAGGATGGTGCTCCGGAGGTGCGGGACTGTTCAATGTTCACACAGCTGCCTTCAACGGCAGTGTAGTCGGAACAAGAGAACTAAGATCACTAAGGGTATTGAAGTTTTTCGCCAATGCTAGCTAATCGTGAAACCATCAAAATCAAAAAGACCTGCCAAATCGAATGATATGTAGCGTGATCTGTGGTCAAGTCAACTGTTAATGATCTGTGGGCAAATCGCATCTGTGTATAACTCTTAAAGTGGACCTCTCCCAAACAAAAAGTAGATACTGTATTCAACGTGACTGATCATGGCGATCATGATGGCGCCCAATTGTGGCGCTGCGACCATTTGTTGCAAAGAAGAACACCAAATTTTAGTCCCTATTTTCAGGCATTTGACCCGAACTCAGAGGTCACCGGTTGACCTTAAAATTTGGTACCAGTCGCTGCGTCTTGTAGCGGCGCACACGCACCTTTTTCCGCAAGGCTCTAGCCTAATTAGGGATGAAACGGCGAAGGGTATTCCATCATGTACAACACCGGATAGTTCCGGGGAGGGTTAAAAGGTTTCTCTCGGATAAGACGGAATCAATGACGATTTTTGTTTACTGTTTCAGTTTACTTACTTATATGTTTCAAGTTTTGTTTTGTGTCCAAAACAAATAAGAAATGTCCGACAAGTTTGGATGCACTAACCTAAGCATTGCATTGTATACCAGTACAACGTTTTACCGAGATTAAATGCGTTTGCATAATCACTAGTTAGGGCTGCATTAGACATGTATGTGTCAATGTGGATGGTGAATGTGTCCCTTCCTAATTTTTGTCTCTAAAAAATTTATAGCCTCTACACGGCACGCCAATCTTGTGAAAAGGATGAGCGAATCCAGTCAAAAAGCAATGGCCAGCGACGGTTGCTGAAACACCGTTCTTCCTAAATGTTTCCATTTATTACACACCTTCCATTGATACAATGAATCGTCATTAATTGACATATCCCGTACCCTATCACCCTGCGCTGCTACGGATAAACCACAAACCGCACTCTCCCCACTCGGGGTCATCTCAGGAAGGACACCGACCCCAGTGTGCCCCCCTGCACTCTTCAGGTCGTCTGTGTCGCAACCCTCTCTAATATGACACGTAGAGCCGACAGTGAGTGGAGCGCGAAAACGTCTGATCTAAGCCGACTGGCCGCTCACTACGCACCATCTCTGAGTCAGTTGGGACGGAGGTGGAAATACCAACACTGAGTTCGAGGAGGAGCTGTGTCGGAATGCATATTGATCAGCTGTGAGTTTCCTGCAAACGCTGCTTTCTGCAGCTGTGATCAGCATTTGGGACGCGTTTGAGGCTTCCCGATTGGAGTCATTGTTCTCCAACTGAAACGAAACGGAAAGAACAGGCAATCAGTCAATTTAGGGTCATATTTTCCTGATTAAATGATGCATGATTATGCTTTTTATTAGTGTATAATGTATATACCCACCTGGTGCGGGCCTATGACCAAGACATTTTTTGACCCTCCCTCTTGACGAATTTAATCGATAGACTCTGAATGCTTGGAGATAAGAGAGCAAAACTATTAATAATTTTCTTCCATGCGTTCGACGTCTTTTAAAGTGGAAACGAATTTAACTCGTTGTGACGTCATATAACCACATTTCAATACCTTTTTTATAAATTTAGTCCGAACCTTTCGAATGGAAGGATTCACAAGGACAGAGCCCCCGCTAAGCGTAGCTTGTTGCGTTGACCCTGCCCTCTACCCTCCGATCACGTAATTACGGTTCTATGGCAGAATTTTGAGTCGAAAGTTAAACGTGAGCACACAGCCGCGCACGGCCGGTCCCGGCTCACTGACTTCGCTTGGCTACGGCCTGCCACCTACCGCAGCCATACCTGTCAGGAGGCCCATAAACGTCAAGCGCCCGTCGCGTTTCGAACCCGGACTGTTGTAACCGGGAACGCGTGCTCTCACCACGCGGAGTCCAACGCTCTACCGACTGAGCTACGGGACCAGCAAATATAACGCTAGCTTTTTCGCAGTAGTATAGCCAGCACCTTATCACCAGCACAGTGACTTGGGGTCACATATAACCATTACCATCGGATTCGGCGTGAAAAATAAGCCATAAAACATGTGTCGCACGCCCATGTAGTAAAAAGTGAAAACCGTGACCTTTCGTGACCTGACCTGACCTTGACCCGTGCTTAGTATGACCCCTATACGCACATGGTATCTTCACTAGACCTTTGAGGTCATTTTTGGTATGTTTTGAGCAGCAGCTGTCGATTCCGCTGTCCGTAAGCCTAATCATGCACAACCCCAGAATTTGACCGTTGACCCGACCTTGACCCGAAAGTTGACCTCAATCTTAAAATTTAATAAGAGTGCTTTGGGAAGGTCTCGTAGAGACCTTTCGAACGCCGCCTAGCGGAGTTCGAAAATTATGCGCATGGGGCTTAGCTTCAAACGACATGCTTTCAAATGAGAAATGGATGAGAAATGGAATACGAATCTTCCAGCTCATAGTCCGCTCCAATAAAATAAGATTGTGCGCATGGGGCTTAGCTTCAAATGATAAAATAGATGCTGAACTTCCCGTTGTTGTTACGGAGCGAGCGAAGCAAGCCAAGTCTTTTCAATATAACGAACCAGTATGACGCCTTTTGGGGCGACTAACGGAGCGAGCGAGAGGGTGAGCCTTGCATGTGCGAAATTTCGAGGGGGTACCTCCAGCTGACTTGTGCACGGCACCCTACTAACCGGTCTCTAGTGATGTGTCAAATTTGAGCACAATCGGCCCAGCCGTTCTCGAGATCTGGAAGCGGCACCCTGCACGTGCGCACGTGCAGAATGGGTCCCAACTGACTTGTACACGGCACCCTACTAACTGGTCCCTAACCGTGTATCAAATTTGAGCGCCATCGGTCCAGCCGTTCTCGAGATCTGGAAACGACCCCTGCACGTGCGCATGTGCAGCAGCACCCCAACTTTGGCACATGGATATGCATTGCCTTATGCCTAGTGGGTGCCTACCTACATGTCAACTTTCAGCGCAATCGGCCAAGTAGTCACCGAGATATTACAACTATTACAAAACTGACACCTCTTCGTTTTGCACGTGGCACGTACATAAGGGGTCACCCACATGCATCGGGAATAGTCCAATACTTGGTAGAAGGAATGAAGCTATATCTTCGTGCACGTGCACGAAGAGGTGCACGTAAAAAAGTGCAGTGGACGGTGACCTTAGACTACGCTCGCTTCGCTCGCTCCGTAATAAATCTCAGTAAGAGCGGCCCGGCCTGTAACGCTTTTGAAAGGCTTATAACTCAGCAACCGCTGGGCCGATTTACTTGCGGTAATTTTTGTAGGGTAACTTGGCACGTGCCACGTGCAAAACGAAGAGTTGTCATTTTTGTAACAATTGCAATATCACGGTGGTTACTAGGCCGATTGCGCTGAAACTTTGCATGTAGGTAGGCACCCACTAGGGCCTACGCAATGCATTTTCATGTCCCACAGTTGGGGTGCTCCTGCACGTGTGCACGTGCAGGGGTCGACTCCAGATCTCGAGAACGGCTGGACCGGTTGCGCTCAAATTTGGTTACCGGTTAGGGATCCGTTAGTAGCGTGCCGTGCAAAAGTCAGCTGGGACCCATTTTGCACGTGCGCACGTGCAGGGTGCCGCTTCCAGATCTCGAGAACGGCTGGGACAATTGTGCTCAAATATGGCACATTGCTAGAGAGCGGTTAGTAGGGTGCCGTGCACTAGTCAGTTGGAGGTACCTACCCCTCACAATTTCCCACGTGCACGGCCGATCCTCTCGTTCGCTCCATTTATCGCCCTATAAGGCGTTTTGCTGGTAGTAGGTATGTGTACTGTTTAGCAATGCGAATCTAGCACTGCATTTCACTATAACAATGCCGTCAGGTCAATCATGTGAGAATATCAGACGCATTAGTGTGACTAGAGCTGCGGCAGACTCAATATTCGATAGCATATATCTATATCAATTAATCAGTTTCGTTCTAACTGGGTAATTAAGTACCTACACCAGGCTAAGGACGGCGCCGGGAAGGCTCGTCGAGAGACGTGTTCCGTCCGCGCGGTGTTTACACACCATGATCTCCCTCAGTCGGCGCCGCCCGCCGCGCCGGCGCAGTAACCAAACGTCGTTATCGTAAGGGCCGTGAAATGAGGAGGGGGAGAAGGCCATTAACGTGGGAAAAAAGCGTTTTACCCTGGTGACATCTACTGGCTGAGAATCGGAGTAGTAGTGCTCGGACACCAACGCTGAGCGGAACCACCTCCGAAGTTAGCGCACCCGCTGGGCCGAAGGCGATCTGCTGGGAGGGGGATTCTGCCCCCCCCCCCGTCTAACTTTCGAACGAATGGTGGTAGAATGACGGGGCAAACGGCACTAGAAAGCTCGCAATAAGACGGGGTTTTGTAGGACCATGTTTATATCTTAGTAAGGTTAGGTCAAGGTCAGGTCAAGGGCAAAACTTCGAACTGCTACATCACTGGCTTTGGAGCCCAGTTCGCGAAGACTGGACTAAGATCGATCACCCGTAACGCGATCTTAGATTGCCTAGACAAGAAACATCCCAAACAATGTCATTTAACCCGCGCACTGACCAACTTAGAACCGACGGGGGGCGGTCAACCGCCCCCCCCCCTGAGATCTCGAGAACAAAGCAAGATAAAGACAAGTGGTAAACGGCATGGGGTACGCACGGACAAGGTCTACAATTTTTACAGGGGTCATTTTCAGGTCACGTCAACGATGACGTCACAGGGGTCAAAAAGTCAAAATGGCGGCGCTAGATGTAAGGAGAGTTTTTTTTTTCTCGAATAACTTTCGAAGTAGCCAAGCTAGGAATAAACTAATGGCACTAACGTGATTCTCTCGTCAATCCACATCGAATCATACATACATCATACGCATCGAATGTATATGTGTTGACTTCGAAAGGTCAAAGTCAAAGGTTGACATCAGGTCACGTGACCTCAAGGTCATCATGGATATCAATCGATGCGTCTTGACGAGCTGAATACGATGAGACCATCCGCGCGGCTGTATCTTGTTCCTGTGAGGAGTTATTAGCAAAAAAAAAACTTTGGTGACCTTCGATGACGTCACATGACCTTACAGTTGCCCAAGAGCAAAAAAGGCCTCAAAAGGTAAACAAAGTTGATCGTATATTAATCTTCCAGGTGGTGGGGGAGGCATTTTTTGCCCCCCTTTAGTGTTTTTCGATATATCTCGAGAACCGCTGCGCCGATCGTCACCAAAATTTCAGTACCCTCCCGTGAACAGCTATTGCTTTTTGTGACCAATTTTTTTCCAAAGGCTATGATAGTTTCGACGCTAATGACGTCAGAGTGACGTCATTTCTGCCATTTTCGACCCAAAAAAGGTTTCACGAGAGGAGCTGTCAGACCTACAGCTTCAGAGATACAGAAAAATGTTTCGACATAAAAGGTGTAGAACTTAGAGAACTACAAAACTGCTTAGTAAAACTGCTTAAACTGCTTAGTAAAGTTGGGTTCATGTGGTGACCCTTGGTGACCTTTGGTGACCTGACCTGTGACCTGACCTGGCATGACCAGTGACCTCTTATAGCAACCTATGTACTAGACAACTGACGCCCTATCACTGATTTTCGACGAAATGCGTTTTACTCGGTGTTATAGCGCTTTCCCTAGAAGCCCCGTGAACGGTGAAACATTTTACCTTTGACCTGACCTGTGACGTCATCGATGACCCCGAGGTCAATGAAATTTGGTTTGACTCGACAAATCTGACAGGGCTATCGAACGCCATTTGAATTTCCGGATCCGTCCAGTAGTTTCGGAGATACGGGGGAGTGGGCAAAAAAATGCCCCCCCCCCGCGCGGAAGGTGGCTGGGAGGCCCACCGCCTGCCGGGTTAAGTCATTCTTGGTATATTGGGCCATTCCGACGCGTTTTAGTGGAAAAAACACGGAGTTGATGTTTCCCCCCTTGACTTCTAATGGAGAGGTCAATAAATTGACCTGACCTTAGGTCATCGATATCAAAATTCCGCGATAAACAAATTGTATGTACCTACTAATGACCTCATATAACATCCTGCGACTTTCAAAACCCTCTGTCATCTACTGTAGCTCTGGCACGGTGACATAGTTGCAAAGAAGTTATTTGACTTTGAGGTTAGGTCATTTGAAGTGACCTGGTGACCTGACCTTGAAAGGTAGGAGGTTCAAACTTGCATACCGTGTGTAAAATCGATGAGGAAAAGTAACGCCAAATTTCGCGCCGCTACGCGCCGCGGTTTTTGCGCTATTAACGAAAACCTTCAAGGGGGGCGGTCAACCGCCCCCCACCCGTTGGTGCGCGGGTTAAAGGTCAAGGTCAGATCACCATTGGCGAACTACGTATTGAAAAGGTTATGTGCGACACATGTTTTATGGGTCATTTTGCTCATATAATTCAGTGGGCATCCACAATTAGTGATATGGACCATATTCGGATGAATTTCAGGTCGAGTCAAATCAGGGTCAGGTCAATCAAGGTCAAATCTTGAAGCTAGCTTTGTTTGCGGGTTTACGGATATACTCAAATTTGGGAACATTATCATTATTTTTGTTGTAAAAAATCGGTTTCGCAAACATTTTTGAATAAAAACGAAGAATCGGAAAACCGAGATAACCACTTGTAGGACTTCATATTTTGTGCTATTACTTGGTTGAAATCGATGCCTTTATTTCAAAACTTCATGCCAATGCCGCCCAATCGGCCGGAGATGTGTGATGCTTTTGAGCTTCAGTGACATTGTGGCGATTTCATCATTCTCCGCGAGCCTTCTCCCCCCCCCCCCCACACACACTCCGCTACCCTACCACGCCCGCCGCCCGCCGCCCGCCGCCACGGCTGCGGCGCGGGCGGGCGACTCCGGGGCGCCGGTGAATGCCGGCCGGCGGCCGCCTCGGGCGCCCCGACGGAGCCGAGGTCAGGTCGCCGGTCGAGGCGGCGGGCAGTCGGTCCATGCCCCTCACCAAGAGGGTTGGACGCGCTGTCTCCTTTAGGTGTGGGCTGGCACTGACTCAGCGGCGGAATTATCCCAGATCCTTCCCTCCTCTAAGTATGAGCGTTGGCTGGCTGGCCCGCCTTACTCTCCTATAATCCTTTGCCCTCCCCAATAGTCCCTCAGACTCGGGTTGTGTACTAAGGGGAATAAGAGGGCTCGCATTTACATGTTAACCCTCGCATGTGTAGGGGGGTCGAATGGACCCCCCCATGGTTTTTCGCAAATAACTCGCGTAAAAAGCAGCCGATCGCGACGAAACTTTCAGTACCCTCGCATTGATCAACTTTACACCTACCCTGAAAATTTCATGACCCTGACTCAAATGACCTTTGACCTGTGACCCCTTTTCCGAGACCATGTTTGGCCGGAATCGCGATTCGGCATACGTCGGCTCGCATTAGCAGCGCGTTTGCAAGCTTTTCGTGGTTTCAAACGTTCAAACATGTGATGTGATGTTGCTCCCATGCATTAGGGTGGGTTTCAAGGTCACCTGAAGGTCAGGTCAGGTCATTGACCTTTGGTGACCTCGGGTGACCTCGGTTCAATTTTCGAGTTTTACATGTTTCTAGGCTAGTTTTTGGAGCTGAATTCGAATTTAGCAACCATTTGAACATTTACGAAGTAGTTTTGGTGCCTTCGTAACATGTTACGAAGCTGTCAGAGGCGGTTGACACGTACTACGAATACCCGTCACGACGCCTACTGGTTGACCTGACCTGACCCGACCTGGTCTAAATGCTTAAAGACATCATCTGTGATCAAAACTAACACGATATTCGTGATCAGCACCCCGAAAAACCCCTTAGCTGCCACACTTTACGACTTTCTAATAGGTCCCGATTTTCCCGACTTTGGGTCATTGACCTGACCTGGAAGGTCAACCAATGACCTAGGACCTTAAAATTGGGTATCATCGGCTTCCTCTCGTCACGGGCAACACGCTCGTTTTTTCCGCGAAGCTCTAGCTCGATCAGGGGCCAAACGGCAAGGGGGGGGGTCCAACCGACTCCCCCCCCTATACATTAGAAGCTGGAAAACGCCGCACACATGCGAGGGTTAAGTCACTGGTTTAATTTGTGGTGTACGGATTCCCAATACATCGGAGGCGAGAGGATATTACCTATCATTTGTTTAAGTTTGAAAAGGACAAATTGGGTTGGACGAAAGTTCCCCATGTGAAGAATCTTTTTTTTTATTTCGGCGTTTCAAATACAGTCCACATCTAGTTTAGCCAGAAAACGCAACAGACATAAATGCACCAATAAGGCGATGATGACCGCGACCTTTCACTTTGCTCTCTATTTGTTTTTGTGCTGTTTTTTTATGTGTGTTAAAGTGTTTCTGGGGTGAGTTGTTCTGACGCAATAAGCAAAGTAGGCAGAGAGCGTTGGGGTAAAAACAGTTTCAAACACTTGTCACGCCGTTAATGCAGTTGCCAGCGCATCGTTACTCGGCATGCTACCGTCATTCTCACCCGGCACTGCGAATGGTAGGTAAGTGCTAAGTGTGCAATACTTTGAGATGTGTGCAATACATCGAGCTGTTATTGTATTTAAATATTTTCCATGCGCTGTAACACTAATTGAATATGTTGTTTTGTGTTCTTTCTTGGTCAACTTCGCCTTATAAGATTTATTGCTGGACGTCTGATATTGTTCTTGATTATTGCTGATTGTAAGGGTACCGTGCCAGATAATCACTTGGAACTGCCAGGTTCTTGTCAAGTAAACTAATGATGCTATTTTTGTATTTATTAGCTACCTGCCTGATTCTCCGAGAATACTATAAAAAGACAACTTTGCATGGTTTTGTTAGTCATAATTTTTCACGTCAGCTCTTAGTGACTAAGTATCTCGGTCAAACATTCAATTCATATTTCTGCAGTCACCACGTTGATGAATGTTGACATCGTCATTGTCCACCTCCCGTTTGTGGCTCATCAGGTGTGCCACATCCGACTGAAGGCGTCGACATGAACAGTGGCGGCGGAAGGTATTCTAGGATAGGGGTGCAAACGATATTGAAGCGCCCCTTCCCGCTGGGCGCCCCTTACCATTGCCGGGCGCCCCAGGAGAATGAATGTTACACATCAACACCAATATGCCTCCCAGTGAAATGAATTATGAATGTCGCCTTTCGACGCCGGTAGACGCCCCAGACACCAGTGGATTTACTGCCGCCTTAAAAGGGACCCTCCCACCTTCAAAAAAGTTTTTGAATTGGCATGAAAGTGATGTCGCTCGGTTCAGAAAGAGCGAAAACGAATATCTACCAAATTTCACCGAAAAATATTCACCGGTTTTCAAGATATTAGACTTTTACTTTTGTTTACTTTTTTGGGATCTCCGCTGTTTCTAGCGACTTTATTTTAGAAGTGCGGCGTTTGCGGCAGATGTTGTGCGCAAATAGCATATACCACCGCGTGCTACAAAACGTTTTAGTCAAACATTTAAAAATCTTAAGATATTTGCGCTGACGTCACACATTCAGAGGGGTATTCCTAAGCATTAGCCCCTCTGAATCAAAATGCTGCAATTTTGAAATTCAATATTTCCGATTTAAGGCATTTCTCGATGTTGTGAGTGCCGAAACCGGTAATTGTGAGCCAGGGACCCCATTTTGGCTATCTCAACTCAAATCTAATGTTAAGGTGGGAGGGTCCCTTTAACCCTCGCCCGTAAACGGTGTTTTGCCACCTTCGCCCATGCAGGGGCGACCCCCCCTGGCGTTTGAAAACGGAGCGTCGTAGAGCTTAGCGGAAAAGACCAACGGATTGCTCTCAACGAGATCTCGCGATTGGTGGTATATTTTTTGGTCCTAGGTCAACATTTGACCTACTTATGACCGGTCACAGGTCAAATTTTCGGAAAAATCTAACTTTTTCAGATTTCCGCGCCGATTGCGGCAAAACGGTAAGAGATATCGACTTAAAACCTTCACTATCGTGATCCTTGATCAATTCTCTATCTTTTGGTGTATATTTCGATGTCATAACTCTAAAAATGATGCGTTGGGAGCATCGGAAGTCGCAAGGTCATTTGTGCATTGGGTCACGTCAGGCGTGTGACGTCACTGACCTGACCCTGACCCAAAATGAACTACAAGGAACAATCGACGATGCCTGAAATGGATAGCAAATTCGAATTCAGGGCATCAAAATACCCCGAAAAGGCATACAAGTGCAAGAAGTCATTACAGGTCAACCGAGGTCACTGACCTTACCTTGACCTTTAGTAACCTTCAAAATGTCAACGGACATTGTGCCAATGTCAAATCAGCCAGTTGTGATTCTAAAACAATCCATCAGTGTGTCAGGTCAATCGGCATTTATACCAATGTGAAGCAATCTCCAATTTAGCGTAAATCTGGCCGGAGGTTGTTCCCTTTATGACGTCATAACTCCGTGACCTGACATGACCTTGACAAAAAAATACCAAAAGTTGCGCAAAGGATGCCCCAAAGGGTACTGAAAATTTGAGCAAGCTATCTGAAACGGTTCGGCGTGTAGCTAAGAAAAACCTCAGGGGGGGGGGTTACACCAACCCCCCCCCCCCTACATGGGCGAGGGTTAAAACAACGATAGGCACCTCAGTGAAGCGAATGCCGGCCTATACCACCGATAAGCGCCCCGGATGAATAAATACCACCCGTCAACGCCGATAGGCGCCTCAGTGAAATTAATGCCGCCCCAATCTCCGATAGGCGCCCCAGGTGATACATGTCGCCCATCAACACCAACGGGCGCCCCATTGAAATGAATACCGCCCTTCAACACTGGCAGACGCCCCAGTGGAATGAATGCCGCCCCACAATGCCGATGGCCGTCCCTGCACTGGAAAATCAGTTTCGCCCCTATACAGGCGCCCATAGAAGTTTGCAGAGTGCTATTCCTGGTCATAATCATCTCCCCAGTAAAAAAAAAAAAAAAAACGCAAAATACGCCCTAGCACTAGGGGTGTAACCGCCCATACGGACAGTGCAATTTTACAGGCCCCAATCTCGGACCTCCCTTAACATTCATATGTTGTAAACGGCAAACCGCCCCCAATAAATGTTACACAAACTAATTTCCTCTCGCATATCGGCCATCAGGCCGATTCTGCCTTTTTGTCGCATGGAGCCTGCAGCGCTATAAGCTCTCATATGTTCGTGTTGGCGTTCGGAGGCTATCGCCTTCAAAGACGTCTCCATAAATGTTTCTTTTTCGTCCCACACACAGGCGCCCCTCTTTCGCATGCTGGCGCCCCTCTTCCGCATGGCGCGCTTCTTGAGTGGCTGCGCCCTCCTAGCCTTTATCGCCTGGCAAGATTATATTCGACAGGGTCGGCAGCATCTGCCTTTGTTTCAGATAAGGATGCCCTCCACTCTTCAGCATATCAAAAGATACTTTTCCCACGTCATTGCCACCCTCTTCGTGTCACAGGTGCCTTTATCAGTTGCGGTGTCGCACTGCTCAGCTTTATGGCTGCCGCACCTCTTAACTTCCTGCCTTCTCTACAGATTTTCGAGGCGCCCCTTTCCATAGCTTTAGGGTGCAGCTGCCCCCCTTGCCCCCCTGCTTCCGCCGCCACTGGACATGAAACGCTCAATGGCCCTCTCAGTCCCGGGGGTCCTGGCTGCACTACTATGGGCTCTCTGTGGTCAGTGGAAGGTGGAAGCTGACAGGAACTCTGCTCTTCAACTGGACAGGCTGAGGACGGTCTCTTTCCCTCAGCTGTTGGAGATGGGGATGGTCTCTGCTCCCCACCCAAGCCACCCAAGTCATTGCTCGCCCTGCTGCCCGGCCGTCGCTCAGTCAGCCGCGGTAGAGCGCTACCTTTTACACAAAGTCCGTCACTGGGAGATAGACCAGGTCACATTTCGAAGTCGCCAGGAGCTGGCCGATAGCTTCATGGACGTCACACTTCGCCAGCTACGTGACCTGTCACCTCTTTTAGTCAATACGTCCGTGCTGAGGCTGGGAAGCGCCTATGAGGGGACCTACATTAGCCAGTTAGCCGACTTCGACGCCTTCCTGGAACTGAACGACTCACTGCTGGAGGTGTTCCAGTTGGAGCGTCACGAGGACGGCCACGTAGCGGCTCATCTGCTCCCGAACGTGTCACAGGGGATGCTGTCTGAAGAGCTCCAGCAGCTCCTCACTGAAGATGGCTACCTGGATGCGCGCCGCGTCAAACGCTGGACGCTGGACGGTCTGGCGCGGGCTGTGGAGCGCGCAGCTGCAGAGTTCCCAGAGCTGACGGTAGCTGTGACAGAGCGACAGAACGTGGTGGGCGTACGGCTGCGTTCGGAGGACGCGGTGGTCAGGGTGGATTTCTCAGCAATGATACGCACTCCGCTCGGTTGGCGCGCGCTGCGCCCGGCGGCACTCCGACCGTGTGGTGTAGAGCTGCGTCCTCGGGACCGGCCAGCACGCTGGCACCTGTTCAGCCGACAGGACCTGAAGTCACCTCCTCCGTCCGACAGCTCGGCGCGCTTGTTCGCGCCCGACCCGCTGACGGTGGAGCAGGAGGTGCTGCAGCGCCTGCCGCTCGTCCGGCGGGCCACCCGACTGCTGAAGATGGTCGCCGCCGCTCGTCGCTGGGACATCAGGTTCTCGCTCCAGTCAGTCGTCCTCAAACGGGCGGCTCTGAAGGCATTTGATGCCCTCTGTGATCAGGTTGGTTACGTGAACTGCCGCTAGCGACATTTCACACAGCGCTAGCGGCTAGCTGAACAGGACACAACAAAATGGTTAAGGTCAGCATGCATATTACTTAGCGTTTCATTGAGCTCATAATTTGTTCATTAGCACGCGGTATTTCAGCATGACTAAGAACCACGGGCCTCTCAAATAGCATGTGTCCTCTTTAGGAACATGTGCGCATTCTTGCGTGTGACCTGAATACCATCAACGGCTCTCTAAACTTGCATCGTTGAGCGACCAAAATGATAATGTCTTCTCCCGCTGAAAAAAAAAACGCATGTCTTACGGACAGTTACTCCCGTATTAGGTAAAAAATATAAGAAACCTCAAAAGTTATTAAATATAATATTTGCCTATTTGCCCACCAATAGCATTTGGAACATCATTCCTCAGTAGCAGCTTCTGCAAAGCTGTGGCAACACCATCACTTAACTGGTTACGAGCGAGCGAGCGCAGCGAGCGAAGTGAGTCTTTTCAATATAACGGAAAAATCTCAGTATGAGCGGCCCGGTCCGGCCTGTAACGCTTTTGAGAGGCTTATATCTCAGCAAACGCTGGACCGATTGGCCTGCGGTCTTTTTTGTTGGGTAGCCCCATCCCTTCTACCCCGTAATTGACTACTTTTGATACATCTCAGTGACCGTCGTGGCACGTGCCACGTGAAAAGTCAAGGGTGTTCAAGCTGTTTTGCAAAAGTAGCGATTTTGAGAGGCTCATATCTCAGCAGCCGCTTGGGCAATCGACTTGCGGTAATTTTTGTAGGGTAGCAGCATCCCTTCTACCAAAAGTAGGATAGGTACTCTCGATGCACGTGGGTCACCCCCAGTGCACGTGCAAAATACAACAATAAGAGGTGCCAAATTTGTTCCCATTTCAGTAACTCGGTAATTACTAGGGCGATTTCGCTGAAACTTGGCATACAGGTAGGCATCCACCAGGCAATGCATTCCCATGTGTTGCGGTTAGGGTGCTACTGCACGTGCGCACGTGCAGGGGGCGTTTCCAGATCTCGAGAACGGCTGGGCCGATTGCGCTCAAATTTGGTACACGGCTGGGGACCAGTTAGTAGGGTGCCGTGCAAAAGTCACTTTGGACCCCGTTTGCACGTGCGCACGTGCAGAATGCCGCTTCCAGATCTCAGGAACGGCTGGGCCGATTGCGTTCAAATTTGGCACACCGCTAGCGACCAGTTAGAAGGGTGCTTTGCGCAAGCCCGTTGGAAGCACCCTCTCGCCCTTCCGCACGTGCAGGGCTCACTATCTCGCTCGCTCGTTCTTCGCCCAAAAGGCGTTTTACTGGTATATCCATTGGACATTGGACAACATACCTATTTCTCCTAGTTGAGTGAGACTCTCAGCCCCGTACAGATGGGATTACGACTTCGTTTCAATCGTATATTTTGTCAATCCCGACCGATGTTTCTGTGTCCGCAGCGTCGGCCCGCACCGACTCTGCTGTCCCTCGTCGTCTCGTCGCTGGAGATCCTCCAGCGATCCGTCCAGCGAGGGATGTTCAGCTGCTTCTGGATCGAAACTCCACTCAACAGACTTCTGGAAGGCCTCGCCGAAGATCAATCGAAGAAACAGCAGCTAGCAGCGGAGCTCAATGAATTGGCTCAGATATTCTCTGCTGCCAGGGTCGAAGATATTCGATTGCTGTTTCAGATGACATGTCAAAATAGTCCCTTTAGGAACCATAAAAGCACTTTTGACTAATTATTTGGTGTGTAATTGATTGTTTATGCTGATTTATACCCGTACAGCTGTATATGTGCGCTTTTGTGCTTTTTTAACCTTTGAGCGATATCAACTGTTAGTGATCATTTCTACACAGGTATGCTAAAAAATGATGTTTATTTTCGTCTTTCCCATAAACCAAGAATCACTGGACACTGACGGTCATCGAAATGAAACGAAAGCTGTCGGAATCATGACACAGTTGTCTTTCATATGAGCATAATTTTATACAGGAGAGTTTCCATCGTGATCTTGAAATACCTGTCAGTGGCGAACCACTTTCTTTTTTAATCATTTCGTAAGAAATCCGTCGCCATATGAAGCCAACGCCACACGCACAACTTCGGCTCTTCGTCTGGGGGAAACTGACGCCTCCGGATATGCTGTTTGGGTTTCGGGAACAGATGATTGTCACTTGAAACTAGACTGGGCTGAATGGGGGTCGACGGCCTCCACTCCCAGCTTCTTGGTCGTTTTATGTATGCCTGCGCGGCATGGGTTTTATGACATAATGAAGATTCAAGAATGAATTGTTTGGTGTCGTAGTGTGCCCGAACGAACAGTGCTGATCAATCGATGCTCCTCCTATAATAAACATGCTTTATTGTGGTGTAACTATTAACCGATCTGCCCAATTTAAATATTCACGGCCTAAGTTATCATTGTCGATGTAGGTACTCCGCATTTCTGCGCCATTAGTACGAGCGAGATATGCGAAGTCTCGTAAAATAATTAGTAGAAATTCTTAAGTATGGCGGCTGGCCGCCCATGCTCATTTTTTTACCGAAGATTTCGCTTCGCTCGCTCGATTGTAACTACATATACAAGTGTTTGGTTTCTTGTTTTTTAGGCACGTCTTATTAAAGATATATTTTGAAAGGTCCGATTTAAGAATTGGTTTTCAATCAACGACACCATTGGAGATAAGGGAATCGTGAGTGCAACATTTATGCCGGGGTAAAATACACAATATCAGTTCAAAGGTAAATGTTCAAATCAGGCATCCCATGATTCTGAAAAAGGGAAGAGTTACAACATTTCCCAACCCCCAGGCCACTCTGCAGCCCCTCACCCGCCACGGCGTGGGTCAGCAAAAAGACGTAACCAAATGGCATGTAGATAATGCATGCTAGCTTATGCAATGAGTTTTCTTTGAATTAGTACTAAAATGCGACAATACAGACAAGCACGATGAGCAACAATAGCATTACCATATTTACATAAGCTGACATGTCCATTGCTCACCCTATTCATTGACAGATGAAGTCCCATAATTTCATCAAACCTTTTCCATTGAACACTGGCTTATATTAGGTAGGTGACTCCTTGGACTTCCGGGCTACTTTGCGGCGCCTGTCACTGCTGCGCCAGTGTTCGCCCCGGTCGCGGCGAACCTGATCGCCGGTGCCCCTGTGACGCATTCGGTCGACCCCTCCGGTGACACGTGCGGCGTACGGCACCCCTCCTGTGACGCGTACGGCGTACGACACCCCTCCGGTGACGCGTACGGCACCCCTCTACCGGTGGTGCCGCCGGCACCGGACGTCTCTCGGTGCGACCAAACCCGTTCCGGACGCTCCTCGGCGAGGTTGGTGTCGAGCGCCGGCCTTACTTATTGCGGCCGGTCGGTGATCGGCGCCTCAGCTCCTGTCCTGGCCGGGAGTGCGGCTGGACGCAGTGCCCTCCCTCCCTCCTCCCTCCTTCCTCTCTGTCCTCTGCCTGCTGCGGCGCTGCTCTCCTCAGTGGCAGCTAGCTGCTCACCTTCCTATCGGTCTGTCCGATTGACAGACCGCGCGCACATCACTGTGTGTTCGATCTCGGCTGTCGTGTTCGACGTTTGTTGTGAGCTGTCGGATTTGTGTGCGCCAACCAAGCGGACATCATGCTGCTGATAGCTGGAACGCTGCTTCTGGTGACAGCTCAGGTAAGTACGATTGACTGATAGGTATGCTTTTTTTACTGTCGAAAAGATAACGCTCGAATGGCTTATAGCACTCTCCAAATATCCCAAACAGTTACCTGTCTGGCAAGATAAGCATATGAATATTGCTATAGACGAAACTAAGTACAATGGAGCTCTTAGAATGATGCGTCTCAAGTAAATTAACAATTAATTCCCACATTAATTATGGGAGAACTATTACTGAATGCTTACAGGATGATTAGGCAGATCTAGAAGATCGGCATTCCAATCTGTTCATTCGATGTTGTTTGTGATCTAGTTTTCACGAAACTTGTGTCACGAGACCTGAACATTATTTACCATCTTTCCATGTCACGACTTGTTCAATGCCATGTTCTGACTCCCGTTTTGTGCTTCATGCTTGAGCTTACCATCGGTTAGTCATATCTGGCAGCTCAGAACTATGCCGTTATAATCGGTGCAAATATATAGTGCATGACGTCTTTGCTTAGCTTCAAAAGAACCGTACGATGGGAAAACGGAAGTGGGTGCATGGGGCAATAACAACATTGCTGGAGGAGTGCATGTAGTTCTGATAGTTCTGACAGTTCTGACCTGTGTTCTTTAATAGCTAATTAAGGAATGGTAGTTTTTTGAATATATGTTTTAGATCAAACCGAAAATTTCCTTTTTCATTTTCGTCATAATTGCCTTATGATGTCAATTTCTACATTTTACGAGCTTTTTTGTGACTTATTGCTTAGAAAGTATATACTCGTATTTTTTTGTGTCCGTCAACTTTGCACGCTTCTTCACTTATCCTAAAGAATCTAACAATAGAACCGATGGATCGTTTATCCCCGCCCGTCCTTGCAAACATTCAGCGTTCAACCTTGCGTGCTAAAGAGAATTGTGACTGACAGCTTTGATTGGCGTGGCGTTAATAGTTAATGTGATCAACAGTGAGTTCTGAGAAGATGTTTACCGGCCGCCAAAGGATTGGATACGACCCAGAAGATCGCGTGCTCATTAAGACTCTTAATTATCAAAAGAGAGAAATCAGTTCCAGTTCAGTCAGTGTCTGACTACTGCTCCCACAGATATTATTCTGGAAGTAGTGCACACCGTACGAAATGGATTTATTTTGTGACGGAGAGATACCCGTACTTACATAACTTCAGTGCGTTATCCGGTTTCTATGCAAGTTGTCCGCTTCAGTGCTGAACTTGGAAGCATCTAGGCATTTTGGAAATCGCGTGGAAATATTAGGGCACATTCCAGCAGCGATTTCTCGCTATGGATGGACCCTGGGGTTTCCAACTTGGGTTTTAAAGTGGAGCGCACCATTAAAAGGGGCGATACTCCAGTGCACTTCTTCCCAACCGAGTCGAGGGTCTTAGACCGCTGTCGGTGACACTTGGCTGAATGAACAAGGCGCATTAATTTTTTGTCGTTCTTCGTATAGTTGGGGTGGTGGAATACATTGACCTAATCTTAAAGGGACCTTCCCACCTTCAAAAAAGTTTATGAATTGGCATGAAAGTGATGTCGCTCGGTTCAGAAAGAGCGAAAACGAATATCTACCAAATTTCACCGAAAAATATTCACCGGTTTTCAAGATATTAGACTTTTACTTTTGTTTACTTTTTTGGGATCTCCGCTGTTTCTAGCGACTTTATTTTAGAAGTGCGGCGTTTGCGGCAGATGTTGCGCGCAAATAGCATATACCACCGCGTGCTACAAAACGTTTTAGTCAAACATTTAAAAATCGTTAGATATCTGCGCTGACGTCACACATTCAGAGGGGTATTCCTAAGCATTAGCCCCTCTGAATCAAAATGCTGCAATTTTGAAATTCAATATTTCCGATTTAAGGCATTTCTCGATGTTGTGAGTGCCGAAACCGGTAATTGTGAGCCAGGGACCCCATTTTGGCTATCTCAACTCAAATCTAATGTTAAGGTGGGAGGGTCCCTTTAAGATCACTTATCTTAGGTTATAGGGTAAATTGGCTAGGTTAAATAACACAAAATGAAGCCAGAGATGAAGATTGCTCTCTGTGATTGTCAAAGCCTTCCATCAATTAATTGTTTGTGGTAACGGAAGCATGCTGAAGCACGTGAAATTAGTTTTCAGTTTGGACGATAACATGGTGGCCTGACCTTTTAACCCGCGCGGGGCTGGGGTCTCCAGCCGAACGCGCGGGGCTGGGGGGGTAAATTTTACCCCCCCCCCCTGTTATCTCCCGAACTAATGGTCCGATTTGGAAAATTCGAACGCCAATCGAAAGATCTCATCACGAACAACTAAAAATATGTACTTAATTTAAAGTTTGAGGTCAAGGTCAAGGTCAGGTCAAGGGTACAAATTGCAAGTTTCTACAGTATCGGCCTTGCACCGTAGTTGCCGAAGAATGGAGTCATGGTCTGAGACTGATTGCCCAAAACGTGTTCTTAGACTACCAAGACAATATTCGTTGCATACAATGTCATTCAAAGGTCAAGGTCAAGGTCAGGTCAGGTCAGGTCAGGTCACCAAAAACAAAATATAGAAAAGGGCATGTGCGACACATGTTTTATGGGTCATTTTACTCATAGAATTCAATAGACACAATCAATAAGTGATATGGACCACCTCTGGATGAATTTCAGGTAAAGGTCAGGTCAAGGTCAGGTCAATTGAGGTCAAATTTTGAAGTTGGTTGTTAAGTCCTAAAAAGGTGTCTAACTGATGCAGTTTTTCACGGCGAATCGAATGGTGCTATTTTGTTTCCGTACAAGTTCTAGAACTTCCAAAAATTGATTTTTCAAAATTTTGTGTGTCGTGACGTCATAAAATTTTGAATAACTCCCACATTTTTGAACCAATTCTTCTAAAAATTAGTATGTCGGTGCACATAGACCACTTCTCTGACATATATTCCGGTCTTTTTGATACACTCATAATTTTGGATTTTATAACTATTTTCCCCAAAAAAGTCAGTTTTTTAAATTGGGCCAAAATCCAAACTTTTCAAAAAACCGAGATACCCATTCGATAGACAAAGTAAAATTACGTATAACCTTTTTTGTTACGTCTTGATTCCTTTAAAAATGAAGATGTTAGCGGCGTTTGAAATTTTGCCGTTTTTGAGGCGAAAATGGCGAACATGACGTCACTAAAACGTCAATTTCTCAAAAAAAAAAATCCGACGGATTTCGCTCAAATTTTCAGGGAACGTGTCAAATTGATGTAAGAAAAGGTACTGAAAGTTTGGCGGCGCTGCGCGCCGCCGTTTTTGAGATATTGCAAAAATTCGCGAGGGGGGGGGGGTAAAATTTACACCCCCCCAGCCCCGCGTGGGTTAATATTCCTACGAGGTCCAGCTTTCCATCATATTATAAAATTACATACAATAAATGTCGAAAGAGTGGAGCTAATTAAAGTATTAACTTATTATTTTTATTTTATTTTGTCAATGTCAGCAATGGCAGTGCGTTAACCCACTGCCATAAGCACAATGCTGCCAAGTTCTTCTAGGATTGGGAAAGTACTTGCATGCCAGATAAATCATGCATGTATTCTCTGGCGAGAATGCGTGAAACGTATATTTTATCCTGTCTTCTGAGGAAAGTTTCGTGAAGTTCAAAGCCACCATCATCTAGCCGTTTACCCAAATTCCAGCAATCCTCTTCCGTGAGATTATAACGGGTCATTGACTGGGGCCCCCTGGGACAAAGGTTTCGTGGTGCATGTCCCAGATCAGCCTGAGGTCAGTCATTCGGCGGCGGGCTGTCATTTCGGACCTGTCTGCCGGATTTGATAGATTACCCAAGCTATTCGATTAACCTGTCATTTTTACATTTGGTCGCGGTATTTGCATGTTTAATGAGTGCTAATGAACGTACAAATGTCGACCTGTGTTTGAAGAGTATGTGCACTGTGGTGAATCCATGGATTCCTGAAAATAGCTACTAATCCGGAATCGACAACGCAGCTGTAAATCAGATGAAGTCCACCCATGTCACAACCAACCAGTAATACCTGAGCTTTGCGGCACGCGTCTCACTAAAAGGCTTATCAAAGTGGAAGACAAAAATTATTCCAACAGCTCACCAAAGGTCAAAGGGTGCATTCGGTACGACGCCTCGATGTTTTGAGGTCATGCACATTTCGCAGCTTAAAGTGGGCTTACTTCATTTCTGATTCAGTCAAGCTATGCTTTCTGAATATTGTGTATACTTATGCTCGTATTTAAACTTCGGATTATTACAGTGATTCGCACATTCTGTTGTTGAAGGCTCATCTTTTTATGAAAAAAGGTCGGTCAAAAACATTGGTTGTCGAGCATTGTAGCTTTATGTTCACACTGTAACGTAAGCCTAACAAACAATGTTTTGACAAGCTACTGTGTCATGACTCATGACCAACAATATCAACTCACGATGCATAGCAACTTAAAGCATTAATCCCTGCAATGCATATGTATTGTCCTCGTCTGATATACCGACGAGAGTGAATTCACTTAAAGGGACCCTCCCACCTTAACATTAGTTTTGAGTTGAGATAGCCAAGTTTGCGGCCAGGCTCAGAAACCACCATTTATCCTGGTCGCAACCCCCGCAGCTTTATGGTGTTCAAGAAATTTCTTCCGTTTACTTGCAGGGTGGGACCAGCGTGGTCCCTATCTCTTAACCATTACGGGAATCTGATGACGTCATCAGGCTTTCGAACGTCCGTTAAATGTTTGACTAAAACGTTTTGTAGCACGCGGTGGTATATGCTGTTTGCGCGCAACAAATGCCGCACTTTCAAATAAAGTCGCTAGGAACAGCGGAGATCCCAAAAAGTAAACAAAAGTAAAAGTCTAATATCTTGAAAACCGGTGAATATTTTTCGATGAAATTTGGTAGATATTCGTTTTTGCTCTTTCTGAACCGAGCGACATCACTTTCATGCCAATTCATTAACTTTTTTGAAGGTGGGAGGGTCCCTTTAAAAGACGGCATTTGAGTGCTGGGCCTCGTTTCATAAAGCAAGTCCGTAACTTACGCCGGTTTTTGGTCTTTTATTGCAAGTGCATGTGAAGCGATAAATTTATATCCCCTTCCCCCTTCTGTTCTTGCTTGCAAGATGAATCAATTAAACGATTCAAACTAACGTCATCGCTTCACATGCACTTGCAATACGAGACCGAGACCAAAAACCGCCGTAAGTCACAGACTCGCTTTATGAAACGAGGCCCAGGATTGAATGATCCGGAGACGTCTGAAATTAAATTCCTCAAGTTGTCATGCTGGATAAGTCGGGAAGATCTGGTAATATATGGTCATCCGGATTTTCATAGAACATGGAAACGAACTCACGTAACTGGCAAGCAGCTGAAGTTGTTCTTAACTGTAAAAAGTCCCGGCTACACATTTCCATACCTTTTACGGCACCCCAGTCTGACCGATATGCATTACAGGTTTTCGATCCAGTTAGACCCATCCTGATCCCGTTCCACTTTCCACCTTGATCGAAGTGACTGTATGGGTCCTGATTTATCCCTAGCTCACCTGTTTGACTCATGTTGGCCTAGCTACGACAATCCCTTACCTTATCTGACCTGTCCCCTAATGAGGACTCTTCCATTCTCCCCCAGTGGGTGGCCGGTAAGGAGCTGAGTATGACGGTTGAGGAGCGTCTCAGCCGGAACGGAGACCGGACACCACAGGAGCTCGTGTCTGAGCCGACGTTCCTTATCAACAATAACGAGCCAGGTGAGAGGGAGGGAGAGAGAGAGAGGGAGAGGGAGAGAGGGAGGGAGGGAGAGGGAGAGAGGGAGAGAGGGAGAGGGAGAGAGAGGGGGAGAGAGAGAGGCGTAGTGGACTGGAAAGGGCGCTGTTTTCTGCTAAAGTACTCGCTCAACATAGGCAGTGCGAGGGGCAGACAATACACAATATTCTTACGGAAACCCTAAAAACTAACCACATTTCCCGAACATATAACGTCGAACTTCGACATCAACGATATTGCTTATATGGTCATGATGCATTAACTATGTAATCACTGACGATTCACTCGAATTCCATTCTCGTTTTTACAGCCGGTTCGTCTGGAAATTATATGCTAAACGACAACGTGCGAATGACTCTCCAATCGCCCGGCTACTTTTCTCCATACCGCGGTCTCATCTGGACATCGTGGTCCTTCAGGGTAAGTAATGAGCTGATCAGGACTTTTTAGCGGACAGAATCATCCTCTGATCATTAAAAACTCATGAATCGAATTAAAACAAAATCTTGTGAATGCCAATTACGATGTTGAGTGTAATTCCATGGTCATCAGGAATATGTTATCTTTTTTACTGTTTTGCATTTCTTTTATCTGATAATGCAGTTTTTCAACGCTCAGGTAGCCTTAGTAATATTTACCACCAGCTTTACGAAAGCTTTAACCCTCGCCCTGGCAGGGCATTTTTCATAACACGGCCTGACAGGGGGGGGTCGATGCGACCCCCCCTCGCGATTGGCTCCTATGGCACCTAGAAACACCAAATTTGGTAGGTAGGTGGACCCCTGGAGTTCTCACCCCTGTGCAAATTTGGTTGCTCTAGGTCGATATTTAGGGGGGTTTTGGGGGGTATAAATGTAAAAATTTCGCTAAAAACAGGTCAAAAGTTTTTCGCTTATAACTTTTGATCTAATTGAGATAAAGCAAAAAAAAAAGCACCAGTGAACTCAGCACGTCAAGGCGCGTCGAATGATATACTTTTTGGCTTGCTTAAGTGTACTTAAAGTTTTTTCTTAAATTTTAAGTAAACTTTAATTAATTAATTAAGTTCAAGTTAACCAAATTGCATCATATCGCATATCATTCGATTCGGCTGATCACCAGGAACACAATGATACCATTTGTTAAGCTCTAGCGTCATTATGTGCCAAGTTATTGGCAAAAACGTCATTTGACCTCAGTTGACCTCATTTGACCTGACCCATGGATAAGTACACCAAACAAAGAAGCACCAAGTGACCTGCTGTTAAGTACTGTGGTTTGAAAGCACAAAAGTGATAGAACTAAGCGGATATCTCCAGTATTTTCCGAATTTAGTATTTTCCCATAGGCCTCACATTATGACGTAATGACCTCGGCTCTAACTGACCTCAGGTCAGTAACATCCAAAAAACCGGAATATATGTTATACAACTTGGTGAACTTAGCACATCCTGAAAGTTTGAAGGAAATCGGTCCAAAACTGTGAGTTTGACAGGTGCATAAAGAAAATTGAAATTTGACCATAACCTTGTACTGGTTTTTCTGACCTGGTGACCTGACCCAAGGTTACCCGGACCTGAAATTTTCAGGTCATATGTAAAAAGGTTGCCCCATAGGCTGTGCCAAATTTGGCGGCGCTGCGCGCCGCCGTTTTTACGCTATCTTTGAAAAACCTTAGGGGGGGTCGCATCGACCCCCCCTGCCAGGGCGAGGGTTAAACTGTGCGTTTTTATCCACTGGCTCCGTTTTCTTCCCTGTCCCCCACCCGCGGGAACTCTGGTAGTCTGCGGTACACTATAGCTCAGGTGGTAACATCTCTTGTCTCCCCCCCCTCCCCCCAGCCGTGGAACTCTGGCCGCAGCCTGACCCTCAGCTGCGAGGACTTCACTCTGGGGCCGGGAGACTACGTGCAGCTCTCCCACGGCGGCGGATGTACCCGCTTCTACGGCAGATCCGGGCCGTTCAGAAGGGTGACGATGGCCGACCAACAGGACAAACTGCTGGTGGAGCTGCGGACCAGCGGTCGCGGACGGGGACGGATGCGCTGCGCCGTACAGGCATCCGGCCGCGGCGGCGGCGGCTTTGGAGGATCCAGCGGCGGATTCGGTGGGGGATCCAGTAGTGGAATCAGTGGGGGATCCAGTACTGGATTCGGAGGTGGATCCAGCACCGGGTTCGGCAGTGTACCCAGCGGATTTGGAAGTGGATCCAGCGGATTCGGTGGCGGACCCAGCAGCGGATTTGGAGGATCCTCGTCTCGTCCTGTACGCATCAACGACCCAATCTGCGGGAAGAGCAACTACCAACTGCGCATCGTCGGTGGATCTCCGGCACCGGAAAACTGCTATCCGTGGTTGGTGAGTAGGCCAAGTGGACTGTAACTTAACACTTTCCTAGTAAGCGTGAGAGAAACGTGGAAAGAACATTAAATAACGTACATGAGTTGTCTGTTATACTGAGTTAACGAAGGTAATGAAGCACCACATTTTACAAGCACGACTCACTTTTCCTTTCAATCAATCATTATCCTTGATCTATACCCAATGTTTAGTTAATCCCTCTTGCACGTTTTCGGTTTGATTTTGTTTCCCTGGAAATGTCAGAGTGTCTCGTAAAGTGCAGGAGACCTTGACAGCTATCGTCTTTTGGAGGTGATATCACATGTGTCCTAATTCTGGACGAATGTCGAACCATCTCCTTGTGACGCTGACGTGATAAAGTAAGGTGTCTAAAGTAGGAAAAAAAGAACCAAGACACTCCATAGCATAAATGTTAACGGTTTTTCGAGGGGCTACACGAATTGATTCAAGGAAATGGACATAGTTCTCTTGTCTTCAAGAGACAAAGGGAAGCATGGAATGACCCTTGAATTTCCTTTTTCTGATGATTTATCTCTCTATACAGCTGGGAATGTCGACTTCGAACGGGAACAGTCCCTTCTGTGGGGCGTCTATTATCAACGAGAAGTTCGCTCTGACAGCCGCCCACTGCGTCAAAGGGTAAGACTGAATGACAGGGATTGATATAGGCATGCCTTCCGTAATATTTAAGTAGTATTTCGCAACATGCGACCATGAGAGAGTTGTTTTGCTGACACTACCGGATACATGAAGAAGCAAATGAGCATCATCAAACATGTTTTTTTTTTGCATTTGATATCTACCGCAAATCTGTCGCATTTGCTTCGCTCGTTTACCTGCAGCAATAGTTTTAGAAATATGGGGACAGCACTGCAGGAACCAAAGGTCACGGTCGTACACTATCAATAAATGGTCCATGATCATCCTTCCTTCACACCATAAGCCCATTTGCAAAGAAATGTTGTGATACGGGAGATCAAACTTTGCACTTCGATACGATAGACTTTATCTAGGGATTACGTGTGGTGACATAAACTCAGATGCAGTTGCCAAAACTATTTTTGATCAAGGCCACATGCTCGCCAGTCGGCGCCTCTTGCCAGAAATGAGAAAGAAACTCATAAGCGTTGCAAATTATTATGATCCCTATTCAAGCGTCACCTACTCTCGTATACATTATCGGTAACGTCCGGCCAGTTAGCAGTAATACCTGGCCGTATATGACATGCGTCCTTTTAATGTTTCTGTAATTTTCCATACAGGTGCATTGGTAGCACTATTTGTTGTCAGAAGCCTGTCGATAAATGTCTAGCTGTTTACACGAACAATATATTTATACGATTTCCATGAATTTAAACTGGCTATACATGGATACAAACTTGCTAATTTTATGAAGAAATAGTATGTAGTGCTCTAGCGAGGAACATCTTGATATATGTAGTTAGGATTTCAAATGACCTTTTCCTCGATAATTAATTGGAAATTCAATAAAAGTAAATATTATATTGTTTGGCAAATTTTCGAACAACAGTTCATTCTCAAGCCACATGAAACAATATTGTTTCATGTGGCTTGAGAATGAACTGTTGTTCGAAAATTTGCCAAACAATATAATATTTACTTTTTATTGAATTTCCAATTAATTATCGAGGAAAAGGTCATTTGAAATCCTAACTACATTGCTAATTTATGTCGGAATCGCATGTCATAAATCCCAGAGTCCGCGTTGAACGCTATCAGAATGTTTTTGGTATCCTTAGAATAATCATTGGAGCCCTAATAAATTTCCAAAAGTGACTCCCGTGCTTGTTCTGAATTATGAAGTCTGGCCTTCAAAGATGAGTTTTTGAACTTTTGCCAACAATATTATTGTCTGTTAAGACATCTCGAGTAATCTCAGCAGTCGTTGAATATGTTCCCAATTACTGAAATACACAATGCAATTTTAATTTGAATTTAACGCAAAAAATGTAAAAAAGAAACGTAGTTATGAGTGCATGCAGAACAAGCGAAGCTCTACAAATGGGACTTCAGGTTTAGACATCAAATCCAGAACAAAGGAACGTTTTTAATTTTAGTATAACGTATTTAACAAAGAAAATGTATCGTGCCTTCCTTGTCTTGCTCCTATCGGATAGTCGTGTTCTTTCACACATCATTGTCGTACACGTTCTCAGTTTGACACACGCAATAATTTACAATTTAATGTACTACATTATGCTCTTTTATAAAAATTCAAGCAATCCCCACGCACGTCCTAACGGGACAATCTAGTACAAAGACAAAACCAGAAACCCTACGACAGGACCAAAAAGAGTGCAAAAGTGTAGACGGATGTGAGGACATGTGATCAAAGACATCCGTCTGTGCGAGGATTTACTCTCAAAAGATCGCTGTGCACCATGTCTACTACGACAGTTACATGGGGATCATTTACCACTGGAATGGGGCGGCGGGGAGATGGTGGGTCGTGAGCACGGTATTATCCCAGACCCCCTAATCCGCTCCATCCCACCCGCTCCTTCGATCACCAGCCAATTACTGAGATGATATCTGATTGGCGAGTTGTGCTAGGTCCATGTCACGATTCCCAGAACATGTGAACCGCACCATAAGAGACCAAGTCTGGTGTTCAGTTTGTTCAAAGTATAAACGTATGATTTCAATGCAAGAAAGAACGATGAATTCCAGCTTTAGACAGAGAACAGCCGTACTGTTACGTGTCGTACTATGACAACTATCTATAAGTTTTGCACGAATCCATTCCTCTCTCTTTCTCCCCCTCTTTCTTTTTCCTCTCTCTCTCTCTCTCTCTCTCTCCCTACCTCC